>NW_015114571.1:106127-110291 GCF_001443285.1 Poecilia latipinna
TACCATCATCCATCCATCCATCCATCCATCCATCCATCCATCCATCCATCCATCCATCCATCCATCCATCCATCCATCCATCATCCAACCATCCATCCATCCATCTGATCATTCATCCAACCATCCATCCAACCAACCAACCAACCAACCAACCAACCAACCAACCAACCAACCAACCAACCAACCAACCAACCAACCAACCAACCAACCATCTGATCATCCATCCAACCATCCATCATCCATCCAACCATCCATCATCCAACCAACTATCTGATCATCCGTCCATCCGTCCATCTGCCCGTCCGACCGACCGACCATTCATCCATCCATCTGCTTGTTCATCCATCCCTGCCTCGCTCCCTCCCCTGTTTGCAGATTCTAGGAACATCTGCCTTAAATTCATCATGAAGTTTCATATTTGGACATTAAAACACCTCAGTAATAAAAACTTCTGGTAAACTCTGGCAGCTTGTCGTGACTGATGAGTCTCTACTGTCCAGAAGAGATTCTGATGAAACCATCCAACCCCAGACACTCACTTTTCTGCTCATCCAAAGTTCATGCTGAGCAGCAACTGCAGCCAGAAGTACAGAAAAGAGAGGCTAGAAAAGAGGGCGGCGGGGTGGATGGAGCGAGTCGAACAAGCAGACTGGAGGGTTAAATTAAAGACTGACAGGGTGGAGACAGAGGAAGTGAGAAATAACAGGGCCTCTAATGGGAGGAGTGGACCAGAGTCAAACCATAAACCTGCTGCTGAAATTAAAAGCATCTCATCTGCTTAACAACCATTTGATTTGGGCTGTTCTTCCTTTAAAAGCAGCGAACACGGCTGTCTTCACGTGAAGCCCGTTGGAGCGTGTCCAATCCCTAAAGCCCCAACCAGTCCCCAAGAGAAGCCATAACCGTTAATAAAACAGAATCTACAGCCACCATTCTCTCTCCAACCGCGGCTTTTCCAGAGCTCTCAAAGCTGGAATAAAAAAAAACCAAAATGGAAGAGGCATTCGGTCTGCTTTATTTTGGATTCTCTAGAAGGCATTCAGTATGAAGGCCTTAATTTGAGTCAGAGAGATGAGACTGAGAGATGAGGATTAATTAGATTTAAATGTCCTGCAAAATGCAGCTCATGCATTGACTGCATCACCAATCTGCCCCCCGGTGTTGGACTCACTTTGGTTGCCCCAGGGTCTCTAAAGGTCACTGAATTCTTCATTTTCACAGTCGGCTGCCTAAGTTATTGTTCACTTTTTTTTTTCTTTCCTGCAACTTGCTTCCCGTTAACGGTTTCAAAAGAGCAGATTGCACCAAATCTGGCCGGAGAGAGGTTGAGAAAGAAACCGGCAACAGGGTGGTGTTTTGATTTTTTTTTTCCTCCTTTTTGCATCTTTATGTTGCTGCAATGAATCAAAGCTTCAGTGAGATGTAATTTAAGGCAGGAAACAACAATTTCCAACAATAAATATGACATCTCCAGGACAGCATGCTCTGAATCGATGCATTTACATCACACACTCACGCTGCTGTCTGTGGAAGTGTGTGTCACGCGCTCGGCTCCACTCCACGATGTTGTTTTCTATTCTTAGCAGCAGAAAGGACAGCCTTTCTGCATATCAATGACCCCGCTCATCTTTAAACATCATCTGGCGGGATGGCAGCGATGTGTGGAAATTCATTCATCTGCCTTCTGTTGTTCTGATATCGTTTGTAATGATCTGAATGTGTGAAGATTTTCATTTTTTTTTAGATTTCCTGTCACTGTGTGCAAGCTGAGTGTGCGTATTTCAAATAAAGACCTTTAAATCTTGATGCTAAACTTTCAGGATGCATGCGTTAGCCTAGTCAAGGAGTCAAATCATGGGCATTTTGGTTTCTGCATCACTGGGGACTCTAAAGCTGAAAATAAATCTCCTCCTGCTGTGTTTCCTCAACCAAAAAGTCCAACCTTTTTTCGTGTTTAGTGAAGAGTTTGATGGGGATAACCTTGTAATTCTCTAGATTTTCTGCTGAATTTTCAAACTACTGCCAGAACCTATTCAGGCTTATTGGCCAATATCAGCCTGATTGGTGAATCACTATGCATTGTATTTACACAACTGTTTGCTCTAAACTGACAAACTTCTTCCTTCTGCTTTTATGGGTGATCGCACTTGCTGATTATCATTTAATCAGATGCTTTGGTTAAAGCCGCAACTTTCCCTGTAAATTCAATGAAACAAACAACTTTGTACTTTTTTTTTTTCCATATTTGGACAATAATTTGCAGTATCTCCTAGTTGTTTCTCAGGGTGTGATTTGCATCTGATATTACAGTAGACTGGTTGCATCATTTGTTCCATTTTCAGCTGCTGTGGTTCGTTTTCTCACTGCACTGTGTGAAACAAACCAAACTAAGTCCGGTTCGTTTGGGGAGGCGGGAGTTGAACTCTGTGCACCAAGCTAACAGTGATCCGCCTAAAAACTGTGATCTTGGTTCGGTTCAAGTGAGCTCTGGTGTGGTTCAATGCATGTGAATGTCAAGCGGAGCAGAGACCGCTTCAAAAGCAGGAAGCTGACAACAGTGCAAGGCATTCTGGGTAAATGTAAACAAAACAAACCTGTGAGTCGACCGCTAGCGGGAGAAATGGCTCATGGTTTTTTACCAAAGACAAAAGAAAAATTTTACAACTGCAAAAATCTGATGCCACTCCATTTTTGTTTGCCCTTGATGAAGAAGGAAGTTGCATTCATAGGATTTTGTGTCGTTTTCATCAGTGGTTCTTGGTACAGGCGGGGAGGGGAACAGGTTATTCGGTTAGTTTGGTTTGTTTGACACAGTGTGAAAGCAAACTGCACCAACTGAAAATGGAACCAATGATTCAACTTTGGTTCCCAATCAAACCAAATCTACTGGACGATCAGGTGCTGGTTTTAAAGGATTTGAACTTTAGATAACATCAGGACTTGTAATCAGACAGTTGAGTGTGAATCACAGAACAACTAGAAGCTCTTTAATAACAAAATGTACCTATTTGAGTTTCCTTTTTATTACGGTCCGTGTCTTTGCAAGATGGAAGAGAACTGTTACTTTGTTTAAGACGGTGAGGCTCTTTAAGCCTCTGGTGCCCACAGCTGAAAACCGCCTGTTTTCCCATGCATATCCCCACAGGGATCATTAAACTTTCATCTCTCACTTAAAGCTTTCTTATAGACCACCCAACCTTTAAATGCAGTACGTGTCTGGAAAGTGTCTTCATTTAAAATGTACAAAATCCCCTCAGTATCAGCCATTAAGTGAGGATAACCTAAAGAGACATTTCCAAATGACTAAAGTGTGTTATCACGGCTGCCGGCGGATGAAGTATAGCTTTAGCATACACACAACTTGATCTAGTAAGAGATCATGCATCCATGTAGCATGAAATTGTTGTTGTTGTGTCTTTAATGCCATATTACGGGCCAATAATTAGCTTTCGTTATGCTTAAGGTAACTAGAGTTCATGCTTTCCAGTCAAGCCGCAGCTTGACTGGAAAGCATGAACTTTATCCTAAATCCTAAACTTTATCAGTTCAGGTATCTGATATATTCTGATGTGAAATTAGAAATAAGTCATAAAATATGCTCATAAAAGCCTGATAAAGCAGTGGAAAGTGTTGAAGACACAGACTTTGGTCAATATATTGTTCCTTCTTCCACTCTAAAAGAAAGCCACATTCCCGGGGGAAAAAAAATCAATTATTACTCCCTCTGCACTGAATCCATCTATAAATTTGAGGAGTGCTAACCTTTAAGCACCTTTATATCTCTGATGGGGCTGAGCAGGTCGGCTCAGCCACATGAAACATTTCATTTCTCTCCTTTTCTAGTTGCTCCTCAAGCATCACCTCAGTGCTACATTCATCCAATTTGTTGTCAAGCAGAGCAATTTCCAGGACTTGGAAGGATGAAGCAGGACACGAAGAACTAGTCAGAAGCACTCAGTGTTGTATTCAGCAGTTTGTTTAGTTCCTGCTCTGAATTAACTGATTCTCAGGCATTAAATTAATATATCTCCGTTAACTAACACTTATGAGAAGAATTTCCAAATTCCAGACTCAAGTTTCCTGAGTTCAACCGATGGATGGATGGATGGATGGATGGATGGATGGATGGATGGATGGATGGATGGATGGATGGATGGATGGATG
>NW_015114571.1:113995-123147 GCF_001443285.1 Poecilia latipinna
CACACACACACACACACACACACACACACACACACACACACAGTGCCACACAGAGGAGAGAGGATTACAGGCCAGGTATTTCCTGTCGCTTTCAGCAGACGCAGCCCTCAGTAACTAGTAACAAGCGACGGCTGGAGCCAGCAAAACACATAACCAGATTATCCAGGACCAGAATAGCGGGCCGGGTTGTGGGTTACCACCTCCAGCAGCAGGGAAGCTGGCGTGTTGCTGGAGGACTTAATGGATTAGCCGCGGATACAGTCGCAAGGCAAAGAGCGTGCAAACAAGCAGGGAACGCAGAAGACAGTGTTGTGTTTATTTTCGGCACAATACAGAGGTAGACAGAGTCTCTGGGTGTTGATTGTACACAGAAAATACACAGGAAAACGCAGAGGGGCAACTATGACAGTTAGGATATATATTAAAGGTGACCTATTGTGCTTCCCTGAGCAGGTTAGGATACGCCTATTGGCGATACAAAACATGGTCATAACATTTTTTGCACAAAATTCTTCTTAGATAATGAGATTCAGAGTTTCTTTCAGAGTGAGCTGTTTTAGAGCCTCTTGCCACTTTAAAACCAAATAATGTCCTGCTGGCCACGCCCCCAACTCAACGTTTACACTCACACCTGAAAATATCTGCAAACATACAGGCAATTATACAACCGTATGCCTTTGGAAAGCAGAAGTGGAGCCTACTGCACAACCAACAAAAATGCAGCAAGTGGTTTCTGGGTGGTAAGTCAACAACAAAACATTTGTCTTTTCCAGCAGCCATTGTACATCACATACAGCGACAAAACCAGCTGAACAAACTTGCTGGAACTCCACTGGCGTTGCTAGGTAACGGCATAAGACCCGACTATTGTGACTCAACAATCCGGAGGTTCTTGAAACACCAAAAGAACATTAACTTATTTCCAAAATATGACTGGGTGTTTTTTTAAGTGCTTGGGCTGTTTTTAGAAGCAGTAAAAACCCAAATGAAGAAAAAAAAACAAAAAACATGCAAAATTAATTTTTTTTTTTTTATAATGGGTCCCCTTTAATGATGATGTTTCCAGCAAAATATGGATGTATAGATAAATACATGAGGTTTTTAGTCAGTGATTCTGCACCCAGTGGACTAATACCAATAAAAATTAATTTGAACTCACTCCGTTCAGCCTTCTCTAAAACCTTGCAGGTGTTGCCCGCATTCACAGCTGTGGTCAGTAAAATCCTGCTCATAAGAACAGCAGGCTCGGCAGAACCAAAGCTGTGGAAAACAAAGGCTTATCGCGGTTGATGGAGGCTGCCATTATTATTTTAAATATGCAAATTCATCCGTAGCCCACATTCGCCAAGACAGATTGGGTCCCTGAATTATTAAATTAGTGACATATTTTTGGAGGTTAATAATTGATAATAGCTGGAGAAAGTTCCGGTAATCATCATCACGCATAAACTGACATCATCCAAATTTCTATTATCATCTAGTCTTGGCTGAACAATCACTCGTGATTCATCACCATAACGTGGCCATGTGTTCTCAAAATGTGTCCAACCGCTCAGCTTTTGCCATCAAAATCACCATAAATATGAACACATCCAACCGGCAGCGCACTCAGTCAAATACACCTGAGTGGAAACACTGAGTACCTTTGTGTTTGTCATGACAGGAAATATTTTAAAACACGTAAATGTGCTGTTCTTGAAAGCAAGAGACCCTCTTCCTCTCTACTCTGCTTGGCTTGACTCAGTTTGGAGGGATTTCAATTAAGCCTGTAAGATAATTATGCCAATTGTTTTGACCCGATTTCCCCTTTCCACCAATCTTAAAGCTTCTCTGATTATCATGATAATCCTAATATTCTTACTATTCATGTGTAAGTGGATCTGAATTAATAGCTGTGTATTTACACAAAATGTGTTATGTAATGCATTTGTCTGTTTATACCTGATTATTCCTCTGTTCCCGTCATAAGGGCTTTGGTCCTCCTGCTCACTTTCTTCTTCTTTTGTCCAGGGTTCTCCAGGACTATTATAAATATTAGGTTATTTTGTAAAAATGTTTATTTTTCCTTTCTGTATTAATGATAGGTGTTCGAATATTTTCACTGGAGTTGTTATTACACCTTTATAACATCAGATGAGCCTAAATACTTGGTTTTGTTAAGACCACGATGCTAACACTATTATTTTGCATAGATTGGACTGGAGAACTGAAGCACATGCTATGTGCTAACGCTAACATCTCCCGATTGTCGGGTTAAAGAAACAGAGACCACCTCCAAATCCAGACTTGGTGTCATTTGGTTTGTCTGATCACACAACACAGAAGTCCACCGGTCACACATGTGTGGTAAGGAACTGCTCTTGTCTAAAATCTGGAATATCCAACATGTTGGATTGTCTTGGTGAGATGTCGCAGCATGTTTCTAACACGGCCTATTGAATGTGACAGGTGGCCAATCAGAAAGCGAGGTAGCAGAAACACAGCTACCTCGCTGGATTCCCAAAACACAGAAAACAAAACCAGAAAGTCTGGTGAAGGTTGGCGATCTCTTTATATCGCCTTTTCTCTGTTAAACTCCACAAACTTTCGCCAATACTTCTTCCTTGTCGTCCATGTTTGTTTACTCTGAATTCATGTTTTCCCGTCTGACATCTGAATGTTTGTGAGTTAAACGTGTCGGTGGTGTGCTGAACACCAAACACTGCAGGACCAAACCTGTTAAATATCTGCTTTATTGTCGTGTGTTGTCTGCCAGGTGCTGAAAACCAATTTTAAAATTTTGTCATGTGAACATTTACTGGTACTAACTTATTTATTTGTATGTATTCCATCAAACCGAGTCGTGGTGAAAATGCAACATAACAAAACTCTCTCATTGGTCAGATGTTGAGTGAATCTGGTACAAGAATCAAACCACCATTTTAAGAAAACCACCAGCAGTAATCTGAAAACAATAGATCAGTGAGAAGGTGGAGACATTTTTAGGCCTTGTGATAAAATACAGACAGAGCTGTAGGCAGTGGTTTACCACTGAGGTGGATCTCCATGGTAATACAAAATGACTCAAATCGTAAAAAGTGGAATAATGAAGTGGAGCGAACTAATGGAAAAGATGAACAGCAGGGCAGTAATAGGTGGGGGCAGGGCAGAAGAAAGCTGTGCCTGTAAGCTGATACTGGTACCTGCCTCATGCCTTCAGGGCTTTGCAAACGTTTTCCTACCTCTTGAACTTTTTGACATTTTATCACACCAAAAACTTTCACAGATTTGTTTGTTTTGGTGGTAGACCAACACAAAGTAATATACGATGTCAAAGTTCCAGCCTTTTGAAGAAATAACATCCAAAATGGCTGGCTTTCATTTGTCTCCACCCCCTTTTTCCCTGATGCCCCTAAATGAAATCCACTGCCACTAATCGCATTCAGAGTTTTCCTGATTATCCTCAGAGAATATTAGTGAGCAAACAGCTTCATGAAGCGCAGACAAGTCAGAGAGACAGTTAAAACTGAGTTGGGGTGTAAAACAAGTTTCAAAGCTTTGAACATCTCAGAGCTCTGTTCAATCAACACTGGGCTTTTTGCTATGCAGACCTGCAAACCGACCAATTATGGCTATTAACCTAAACTAACACCCTGCATCAGGAGAGCATTGATCAAAGAAGCAGCCAAGACCAAATAAACACTCCGTCAGTGCAGTAAAACATGGTGGTGGCACCATCTTGCTGCGGGGATGTTCTTGAGCAAGAAATCATACTTTATGATGATTGAAAAACATTAGATTTACAAAGAAGTGTAATAAAAATATCTGATTTCAAATTATTATGCTGATTTCTCTTGTATTTTTGCCCACAGAGAACCAACTGACAGCCCACACAGTGTTGAAAAACACTGGTCTAGTCAAAGTCCAGACCTAAATCTATTGGAAGACTTGAAAACTGATGCTCACAAACGCTTTCTGTCCGACATTACTGACATTTTGCTGTATGGTAAAGAAGAATGGGCAAAAATCTCCAGACATGGTGGGGAAGTAAAGTTACATCACAATATTTTGAGGCAGCGTTGTGATAACAATAAAAGTGACGATAATTACTTATTTTTTATGTAACTCTATGGCTGTGAATGCATGGTACTGCAGCTAATTACTGTTAGCTTCACAGGAATACTGCTCTTGAAAAACAATTACCATTTGTAATGCACTTGTTTACCAGACACAGAAAAAATGTGATTTGTGTCACTAAACTGCACACAGTAGCTGCATTTAATCTTATTTTCAAAAAAACAAAACAAAGAGAAACCCTGATGATTTCCTTTCATTTCATAATTTTACTTTGTGTTGGCCTGTCATGAAATGTCAATAAACAACACTGACGTCACAAAATGTGAACATATTTCAGGGGATGTGAAAAGCTTTGCCTCGCATTGTTTATAAAATCATTAAAGAATATTTACATTTTTTTTTATAAAAACACCTAAGCAGCCTGAGTTCATGGTTCCTCTTCGGTGCGCTCCCCGCTCCTGACCCCAGTCATCCCTCCGTGAAATGCTCGGTCCTTGTTCACTCCTGCCGTGCGGGATCAAAAGGAAAATCGCCTTACGCACGATTGCGTTGTCTCCAAAAACAAGGCGCACCGGTTTTGCGCTTAATTGGAGCCATAATGAAGGCGTTTCCGCGGACCGGGCAGGGCTCTGCGGCGCCGCATGCACACCTGAGGGCAGCGCTACCCTCACTCAGGCAGCTCCCTCTCACATGACGCTCTTCTTCCTTATTTACGCATCCGCACACCATCAAGTGTGGCCAAATATTCATTTAACAGCATAAACAAGGAGAAACATGCGCGGGGTTTTTTTGCGTTTGCTCACCGGTTCAGTGTAGTAGAATGAGCCCAGGACTGGTTCCGTTCATTGATTCACCGAGAGGTTCCTCTGTGCGTGTTCATCCTCTCCTTCTTTCAGCAGCTGAATAAACATCTCTCCTCCTCTGAAGCCGCGGCGCAGCTCAAACGCCCTCCTCTCTCTCTCTCTCTCTCTCTCTCTCTCTCTCTCTCTCTCTCTTTCTTTATCTGTCTCTGTCTGCAGAACAACAAGACGACTGATGGTGAAAAATAGAGAAAACGGAGCTGATGTGAGCAGGAATGAGGCTAATCAGGCTTTTCTCTGTGTGCAGCAGAGAAACAAAGTGAAGCCAGAGAATTTCTGCGAGACTTTCAGCAGCGATGCAGAACTTATCGGTGTTTATTCGCTCATAATTAGCAAACAGCAGCTTCCTCAGCAGGTTACATTTACAGCCTCTGAGTCCTGAAACCCACTTGAAATTACAAAAAGTATTTGGAATATACAAATAATAATAAAAAAAACTGTTATACATGTGTATAACAAAACGTTTTTAAGAATATATTATTGTAGAATATATTTTTTAGAAATTTAATTTCAAGTAATAAAGTCACAAATATATAATTTCATATTTTAATATGATGTTATGTCAATATATGGTATTTAACACTTATTTAAAATATTATACATACAAATATGTATAATGTAAATCAAATTATAGTATTATGTAATACTGAAAAAATATTTTAAAAATATTGGGTTTGAAAATATTCTGTATTCTGTAAATATTTTTGTAGTTTAACTCACTGCATGAGCAATCTGAAATCACTGTTAACAAATAAATTATATATACATTTCAAAATTTAATAAAACATAAGATATTTTAAAAATGTATAGTATTGTACAATTTAATTTTTAAATAAAGATGTTTAACCTGATAATTTTCCCTTTTTTCCTCTTAATCCATAATGTAGCCCATATTTTTTTCTTAGAATTATTTCTCATAATATTAATAAATTATTAGAAATACGCATTACATTTAAAGATAAAATATTCTTAAAATATTCTATTGTTTTTTATTCTTCCTTTGAGCAATTTAAAGCTGCATTATTGACCCTAATACAATCAGTTTTCATGAATATGTATAGTGTGTCTATGAACGTTTCATGTATATATTTTTTTCTTTTTATACTATTAATGCATAATATATGCATTAATAGTGCATATATGAGCTAGAAATATCTAGCTCATATTTCTTTTTGAAAAACAGTATTATTATTTTTCTTTTGATCTTTTTTAAAAAGTTCATCGGGGGAAAAAACAGCTTTGACTTCTGGAGCTGCAGCTCCCCTAGCGGTTGGCTTGTGTCATAGCTAATTAAATTTACAGTAACGGCAGCAAACAGGATTTTTCATAAGTTGAGGTAGCAGGAAAAATTCTGTCAGTGCCACTTGTAATGATTCAACCAAATGTAAGCTGTACAATGAGAGATGCCAGCATGTCATTATTTTTTAGCACAGTGAAAATCTTTGTGTGGAACAAATGAGTTTCACCTCTTCTGCTTACAAAGGACCCAGGAAGTAGCAAAACAAACACATTTAACAAGCTGATTAACAAACTTATTCCCCGTGAAAGGATGAGTAACTCCCAATTTATAACACCAATCTGGATGTAATTAATGTCTATAATGTGTCTCATCAACATTACAAAAAGTATTAAGGATACTATTTCAAGAAGGTACTTTTTAATGGTTAAAATCTTGTCTTTTTGTGAAGTTTATGTGTAACAATTTAAACTTTTTTGTAAGACATAAATAAAACTTCATTTGACCTTTATATGACCTATTATTTTGCTTCCTTGAACAGGTTAGGATTGGCCTATAGGCTGTGCAAAATACATTTATTACATTTTTTTGCACAAAGTCATTCTTAGACAATGAGATTTCAGTGAGCTCAGGTCTATTTTGAGTTCCAAATAATCTGCTGCTGGCCACGCCCCCCCCAACTCAAAGCTTACAGTCACACGTGAAAATGGCTGCAAACAGATGTGCAGTTATTCACCCATATTGAAAAGTGTTAGTGGAGCCTCCTGCACAACCAATAAGAATTTCGCAAGTGGTTTCTGGACAGTCAGTCAACAACAGCAGCCATTGTACAACGCATACTGCAACCAGCTTTCCAAATGTGCTGGAGCTCAAGTTTGGGTTGCTAGGTAACAGGCTGGGGTTGCTAGGTAACGAGTCGTGGCAGTTGATCGTGACTTAACAATTTCCAGACATCAAAAAACTTTTAAGTCATTGCTAAAAACAGCTGGATTGTGATTATTTAAAAGAGCTTTGAACCAATTGTGATAACAATGGAGGCACAAAAATGTGAAAAAAAATTTGAATTTCTTTTCAAGTTTTAAGGGAAAAAGATGCCAGAAAAATAAGCAATTTTGGGCTGCAACAATCACAAAAAAAACATTGTAACATCTTGAAGGGGCTGAGATGTGTGATGTGGATTTCTGACTCCTCATAGGTCTGAGAGCTCTGGTTATGATGTTAACCAACGGCCCTCTGTAGGACAGGCAAGTGTCAGAAGACAAATTAAAGAATGGATAGAGGCACCTTCATTATGATTCACCGTCATATTTTTGTGGTGCAAAGATATAAAACCTTTAGCATGTAAATCAAACGAATGTCTTTTTAATAGATAAGTGCTGCTCTTCTTCAGGAGAGCAGAAGTCGGAGAGTCTTCAGCCAGATGAGATGGATGAGGAGGAGAGCGGACGAGCCAGAGCTGAGGGTTATAAGTGCTGGTAGGATGTAGAAAATGGGCTGAGAGGTGAAGGCAAAGGCCGCTGGAATCTGTGTGAGTAATGAGCGTTTGGATGGACGCAGTTTTACATTATTTTTCGCCACAGTTCATCAGAGCTCTGCCTCAGCATGAAGAGTGGCCTTTTACACTGCAGGGTAATTCACACGGTGAGGGAACATCACATAGCCCACACACACACTGGTCCTGACTCTATATATGCTGAGAGAACACAGATCCACACACACATCCAGGCTGAATGCTTTCCTGAACGTTCAGATGCATGTATGGATTTTATCCACAGACTGGATGTGAGGCAGTTCATTTAATGTTAAACACCTTCACTAATGAGGAGCATTGGGAATATTTTCTCACATTAATTTAAAAATCAGAAACAAAGGCAATGTTCACACAGCAGGCAACTCAACCCAAATCCGATTCTTTTTGGACCCATATCCAACTTTTTCCACGGCAGACTGACCCAATTCTTTTCACCGCCCCCAAAAAGTTGGATTTGTGCCAAGTCCATATGGGGTACTAAATCTAAATGCATCATATAGTTTTAAAAGTCAGAAAGGCCACGTCGAATTTTACCCAACCTTTACGTAATTGACGCAAAACCTGCATCATAAAGCTGCATGAGATGAAGCCAGAAGTGGTGAACCTGGAGGTAAACAGTGGCTGAAAATGATGATTATGAAAAAGTTAGAAAAGCAGCCTTTGCGACTGAAGCGCATCATATTAACTGGTCTCCTGGTCCAAATAAACATACAAACATTCAGTAGCATGAACGACAACGAAAGAAAAAACAAATCTAATTTCTTTTTATGCAATCTGTCTGATGTGAGGAACCAAAGTGCATTTAGGGTATGCAGTTTATCACTTTATGCTTATGCCTTTGTGCTTTGAAAATCACTGGATTCCTTTTTACGGTGTTTTACGACCCACACTGTAGTCTTTGGATGAACAGCCAGACTGATCCGGTTTAAACTGTTTTTTCTTTTCGTACAGTTTTATTGTTACATTACTGCCCCCTTATGGCCAAGAGAGGTATCGGTGTGCTAATTCACTTAACTAAATTTTGTTGTGTTCACACAAATCGAAATTATTTCTTTAGGTTAACATGTGACAAAATCATGTTATCTTTACTAGAATTAATTAATTAAACACAACAAACACATTTTTAATGCGCTAACTTGAAGTGAAATATTAACACAATGTGAACAACTGCCATGTTTCACATTTTTTAGGGCGTGTGACCTCTGAATAGTTTGTGTTTTCAACACATTTTGCTGCAAAGCCAGAGATTTAAAGCATTAATCAGCATTCCTACAGCTTTCTTGGATCTCCTTTCTTCACTTCTGTGCATGCTGAGCTAGTCTTATCACGTGTTAGTGATTGTCAGTTGGGATCAAAAGTGTTCAGCTGGGTCAGGACAGGGTGCATTTCTTGTCTTAACATTTAAGAATCAACTGACCATCTTGTTGTCAAGATCCGTGTTATTGTGTGTTTATTTTTGAGTTTTTCT
>NW_015114572.1:0-23094 GCF_001443285.1 Poecilia latipinna
CAATGAAACGCGGCCCCTGTGGTAAGGTCCATTGTTGT
Source organism: Poecilia latipinna (assembly GCF_001443285.1). Classification (NCBI taxonomy): domain Eukaryota; kingdom Metazoa; phylum Chordata; class Actinopteri; order Cyprinodontiformes; family Poeciliidae; genus Poecilia; species Poecilia latipinna. Next base: position 39 of record NW_015114572.1, read on the forward strand.
AAAAAGCTAAATTTTAACACATTAAATGTAAATAGGAACATGTTATGCAACTACTTCAGTTTAGCTAGAAATGCAACTTGTCAGTATTTATTTTGTTAAGTTTATTCAAGAATGTTTTATAATTGACACTTTATCCACAAGAAACAGAAAAGCAGTTATTTAATGAAATTTACCAAAAATAAACATATATTAATGGATTGATTTTCAACATTTTACACCACAAATTCATTGCGTCTTATTTTAATGGAAATCAAATAGGTTTCTTGTTCTCCTCCTGTATTTAAATTTTCATACTCCATTTCATATTCCCTTTACTTTTGTATTGTATTTTAAATTGACCGACTCCAATATATCTTAGGTCTATTTCTACAGATATAATGACGTTGGCTTTCGCCATAATAATAATAATGTTGCGCTGAGTATACCTTTTAAAATCTTTTTCTTTTCTTTTTTTGCATAACCGTAGACTTGGACAGTTGCTGTTTTTAATAGGGGAATTACATTAAGTGGGAAAATGTGCAGAGCAGCTCTGATGCTGCCTTCACGGCACGCATGAGGTGGCGGGCAAGGGATGAAGCCATTGTTCCAATGAGAACAAAGATGAATGCATAAGTAATGAGGGCCCAGTGTGACTACGCTACCAAATCTGCCTCTACAGCTTTAACATAAAACTACTACTTATAAAAAGTTTGAGTGTGCCATTAAATCCACGGTCCGATAAAGGCCACGCAGTGCGAAGCGCCGCCCGGACCGCAGAGCACGGTGGCGGGTCAGAAGTGATATATCCAGGTCTCTGCTGCGAATCAGTTCAAAGCGGCTAATTCAAGCTAAGCACTCTCCTACCTACCCGGCTCCCAGGGGAACAAAACTGATTCATGCTGACTTATAAAAACACAGCTTACACTATTACGACAAAATATAAATACACAAAACCAAAGGTGTTAAATGGATACAACCACGTAAGCTTATCACATCACTGTTAAATCTAGGCTAGTGGTATTGTTTAACTAGCATGTTTTAGTTCACGTTATTTAGCAACCGTCCTTATCGTTAAACTACTCTACATGTTCTTGACCGCGTTATTCCAAGCAGTGAACTTCGTTGTATGGTACCTAAACCCAATGTGTTCAGGCTTCAGAATCCCAAATAAGCTACAAAATATTTAGTTTTCTTTAGTTCCCTCGTGACAAGTAAAGGGAAACGAGGTGGTCTCAAGATGGAACAGCTCCTTGTTGGCTAAAGCTACTGCTGGCCACATTAGCACTGAGCATTAGCAGTTCAATCAGGCCGACCTTCCAGAGAGCAGTTGTTAGAAACAAACAGTTCAACTCACCATTGGAGAGATTGATGAGGGCAGCATCTTGTGAGGTTTTCACTTCTAGCCGCAGCGGCTGCTGCTCTGAATGTCGCTGTATGTCTCCATTCGCGTCTCCGATAGAGAGCAGCCGCACGCCGCGGAACACAGAGACCGCCATCTTCGATCTGGAAGTAGAGGCAGGTCGACGCCGCTCACGTCCAACCAAGCAGTGCTCTCTACTGGAGGCAGGACAGCCATCAATCCGATGAGCTGCTTCAACAGCGCCTCCTACCGGGCTTATCATGGTAGCACGCAAACACAAGTAACTAATCGAAGATTTTTGAGTCACTTTAACATTTAATACTAAGTTAAAATGAAATAAATTCAACAACATTTCTAAGAATAAATCTATAGGTACTTTTTTTATCATACATTAAGATTTGCTTATTCATAAAAATTGGTATTAAGCAGTTTCTTTCCTAAATGCTTCACATTTGATCATTTTACAGCCATAGACTTTATTATTTATTATACACGAAGCAATGTATAATGGCTAAGTGGAATAAAAAGGATATAGGCTTTCAAAATGCTTGACAAATTCAGGTCTGAAAAACATGGTGTGCATATTTATTTGTAACACAATACTTTGTAGAACAGAATTTTTCTGCAAATAGTCTTTTATTGTATGTCTGTACCAGCGTCATACATCTGGGACAGAAATTGATAACTGTTGTATGCAAAATGTTTCAAGCTCACTCATGTTAGGTGGAATGACTGCAAACATCAATATTCAGGCCTTGGTACAATCACGATTGCATTTAGGTCTAGTCTTTGACTGTGCAATTCTAACACATGGATATGCTTTGATTTAAACCGTTTTATTGTAGCTATGGCTGTATATATAGGGTTGATTTTCTGCTGGAAGATGAATCTCTGGCCCAGTGTTAAGCAGCTTGCAGTGTTAGCTGGTTTTCTCCCAGCATTCCCCCTGTATTTAGCTTTATCGATCACCTACCAACTCTGACCAGTTTCCATTTTCCTGCTGAAAAAATGTGTATAAAATGATTGCCCAGCAGACTGTTTCATTGTGAAGCTGCTGTTCAAGTGCAAAGTTATCAGGTGGCATTGCACCTGAAAACATGACAATGTCATATTTACAACTCAAATCTGACATTTTGTGATGATTAACAAATGCTGTTACTTAGTTGACAGTAGAAACATTATTAACATTTTGTTCTGTGTGATCTTGTAACGATGTTGTAACAATTTTATTGTCATGTGTTTTGGTCTCTTTTTTTGGATGTTTCAAAGCACTTTATAAGTCAGCGAACTAATATGTTACAATTGCAGAGAACTATTTAAAAAGCAGTTGAAATACAACAGAAAATAAGTGAACAAAATATCTCTTTCCATGAAGAGACAAATCTGTAAAGCTTACAATAGATCAGAAAACATTTGTTTAGCTAAATGCATGTCAAACTCTATTAAATTACTGAGAACGTTGAATAGGAAAATAAATATTTGTTGCTGTACTTTAAATGCTACTAAAGTAACTATTGCTGAATAATAAACTCACAAAGTGAACAAAAATATTCTAGCATGTTAAAATATTGTATTTTATGTCTCGGAATCTTGTAGGAGTAGAGCCTAATTCAATATCTAACTTTAGATTCATTCTGGAAAAGCTTTGGAAATGCAAATAATTTTGGGGGATTATGCTTCACTGCAACATTTTTTTGTGGTCAAAAAGTCCTTCTGAAAACCAGCTGCAAGCAGTGGGGTCGTCTTCTTTATCTTCAATGGCAGTGACACTGTTAAAATCCACAGGAAACTGTTTGGTTGTTCCTCTCTCCTTTGCAGCCCTACAGATAAAAGATGAATTGACATTTATGTGAAGTTATTATCTCCAAAGACACCTAAAACAAAAAAGCCCTCTAAAACTGTCAAAAGATCTGCTGCTGTACTAGAATAAAATGTTTCATGTGGTCCCATTCTGGATGACATGTTTGTCAGCGATGACATCTCCATGTAACAGTAAAACACAAAACCTATGAAAAGGTCCTGGACAGAATCCACAAGCTCATGTTTTATTTGATTTTTAGGAAATACATTTTCAAATGAGACGTTTAGGGAACGAGGATGTGAACCAAGTATCAAATAAACATCATGTGAGAAGAAAACAAGACATTTCAGGAAAGTGTGAATAATATTTCTTTGTGGAAAAGAGCGTCACACACACACCTCAAAGCAGAACACATGACTTGGGAGGCCTGAATGGGTTATCACTGGAGGGAACCCCGGTCAGCAGCGGGTCTTTGTGAGCGTTTTGCAAACAGAAGGTCTTCAGTTCTGTAGCTGCCTGAGAAACCTAGACAATACAGAAAATACAAGAGAGGACTGTTTGTTGATTATTAATATTCACTCAGGTGGTAAGAATGTGTGATTAAAACTGACCCAGTGTGGGACAGGACCCTCACTCGTACCTCAGCCGGGTTCATGAAGATAAATCGTCAGCTTGTTAAAACTCCAGGGATTTTAGGTCAGAAAATTAGCTCAAAATAAATCTGCCCACCTTTAGTCTGGTGCATTGTCAATAAATTAGAATATTCATTAAAGTTAATTGATTTCAATAACCCAGTTCACACATTGTATAGATTAATTCTGCACAGACTGATGTTTCTGTTAATTAACATGATTTTCTGTTTACAGCCAAGGACAACACAGCATTTAAGGTGAGAATTGTACATCAGGTACATAATAAATCTTTTCATACTGGGGGCTTAATGGAAAGTAAGTTTAATACCTGCTTTAATGTTATTTTCAAAAGGTGCTTTAATCTGACAAAAGAGCCTCATCGAAGCAGATTCTCATTTATGGAATACAACATTATATTTGGGACGATTCAGCCGAACAAGAAAAAAGATGCAATGACATAAAAAGTATTAGTGCCCCTACACTAAAACTACGGCTGGATAATAAATAACTTATTATACATGACAATAGGCACGTGAGCAATACCAATAGATAGAATATTCACTGAACTCTGATCCAGAATCGCACAGCATTCTGGGGAATGTAGGCAGAGGACAAGCTTTAGCCACTCAGCTTTTCACAGCAGCTAAGCAAGGCTGGTGGTATCAACTCATCACTCTTTGGTTGCCTCCCTTCATAACTGCTTAAAAATACAAAACAGAGTGGATGAAACGGTAAAGGTCATACCCATAGTGTGGCAGGATTTCAGATAGTTAAAACAAAATAACTTGTTGATAATTCTAGATATAGATTGACATCATTTTTTATCATGCCACATTTTTCAGCCATGTTGTCCAGCTTCAACTAAGACTAATAATTTGTTGAAGCACTTTTTAGAGTACATACAGTCTCCAGTCCTTTTAAGTACATCTTTCAGTATGCAGAACTTGAGTTGGGAACATTTGTCCGTCTTCATAGCTAACATGCTCCAGCTCTGTTAGAGCTGCAGGTGGACAGCCCTATCCAGCCCTGTCCAGGTCATCCTACAGGTCTTCTAATAGGCTTAGGTTTTATCAGAAGTCAGTGGGCTATTGGCAACGCTAAAAAAAAAATTCCTCTTAATTTTCAGCTTTCAAAAATACACCTTATACTGCAAACTTGAATGTTTGCAATAAAAAACTGTTGATGGTTTCCTCCACATTGGCTAAAGCAGAAAAAACCCCACCCCAGAGCATGATGCTGCCACAACTTTCTCTGACTTGGTGAACACCTGTTTTGGAGTATTACTTCAGTGCCAAATACGCCTTTTACAATTAAGGCCAAAAACAGTTGAACTTTGGTTTTATTCATTAAAGCAATCTTTCACTAAGTTTTGAGGGGATTTCAGCCAGGCCAGTCTGTGGTTTTGTAACTCTTTAATAGAACCGGACCATGAGAAGAACACAGCGGGTGATTGCTGTTGCATGTAAAACACAACCAGTACTCACTAGACATTTCTGTAGCTCCTTTAATTTTCTTCTTGCCTTTTCATTGGTTTCAGATCTACTCCTCTTCTTGATTCCCTTCTTCACTGTCTTTTGTTGTGCCCTGACTGATATCTTTGCCCAATAAGACCCTTTAAATGCTCTCAGCAAATCATTTCATCTAAAGGACAGAATGGAGTGAATATGAGTGAACAGAGGATCTCTGCTGGAGGGTGTGGCTGTCCTGCTGCAGATTCCACATCGGCCTGTAATTATCTCTTCCGACTGTGGGAATTTTAGGATCTGTTGAATGACCTAACTTTACCTGATGATCAGCTCTTCCAGTAGAGTCAAGCACCATATTTTCACCTAAGTTAATCTGAGCTTCCAGCTTCCTAGCTTCAGTTTCTTCTTGGTGCTCGCAGCGCCTCCCTGGGTGAAGTTTTGTTGCTTTTCACATCATCCCTCTTCAGGACAGATTTTCTCTGGTTGTTCACCCATTCCACGGTGGTCCACTGCAGCTCTGTTGTCCCCTGCTGTCTGCTCCTCCACACTCTGTTGAGGAACCACTTGGACCTACTCCTGGAACATAAACCCTTGCTGAACATCGTCCCCTCTGTATCCGTTTTGCCCCTCAAAATCTGCTCTGTACTCTGGAATGTTAAGTCATTCTGACTTTTGTTAAGGTTAGTCTGTTACTGTTCTTGCCCTTCTAACTGCTCCTCTCTTCCTCTTTTGTTTGTGCAGACTGAATCCTGTTATGAGTTGTGGGTCAGAAAATTACCTGGAGTATGAATGGAGTATGAATTTGATTTAAGCTTAATCGTACTGACAATTGATGTTAGTTGTGAACTCAAGCGGCCTGAATGGTGTGTTTAACCTATTAGTTTATCGTACACACAGATGTGTGTCTCTGAACCAGTTTATCTTTGTGAGATGGTGCTCCATTATTTGAAAAACAGTGGTGATGATGATAATAGTGCTATTTAATTTAGCATTATATATTAAGTATTATCATATTTAGAAATCATCTTTAGTTAGAAATTGTTGAAAATGTCAAATTCTTGTTGCCAGGTCACACCTGGTTATGGTGCATCAAACTGCCCCTTAACCAATCAGCCTTTTTTATTGTTAGTTGTTTGTTGGTTTTTGTTTGTTTGTTTGTTTTGCTGTACACTCTTTAGTTGAAGTAAAATCATATCTGGCATTGCCACTTCATTACACAACTGTGATTTTGTTGTCACTGTTCAATAATTAGGAATTGCTTAATTATGTAAGCAATACACCCTCTGAACCAAAGCAGCACATTCAATGATGAGATGTTGATGCAGTGGAAGTTCCACAAACTGTTACACACAGTCCCAGATACTGTACTGATGGGGTCCATTTCATTTTCTGTTAAGCTATATACGTTTGCTGATAATATTTTTATTAGTTCTCTTGTCAACAAGAATGTTACTGTTTTTGCTTCAATTCAAAGTTTCCAGAGTATAGTTTCTATTCGGACTGCAACTTAAAATTTTCAGACTAACTAACGCTTGTGATTTATTTTTGTTTTTTTCACCCTCACTTTCCACCCCTCTTTGGGACACATACTTAAAGCAAGCCTGACCCCTGTTCTAAAATAAGTATCCCGCCAACAATCCCAGCAGTCACACAGCAGCACAATCAACAAAGCTATCACTGTGCTCAACTCCCAGAGGAAACTGTCTGTAGCAGCCATTTCCTAGAAATAATACAGTAATACCGCTTTCCCATTACTTTGCAATGTAAATAATGAGATGTAATTTTGAACGCATACATGGGATGTTCAACTCGGTTACGGAAAAGTATTTGTGTTATATTGCATCTACTTTTAAATTAACATAAACATCCATCTATAGCATCCATACATTTAAAATTTTATAAAATAAGTTTTAAGACGGCACTAAAACTTATAGTAAAATTACTTTAAAAAGTCAGTGACGCTGATATTAAATATCCCCAGATTAATAACAAGCATCACGCGCACCGAAGTTCGCTGAAGATGCGCTCCAGAGCGGGAGTCACGCGCACAGTCAAATCTTAAGCGGGACTTTCTTACCTTTATCCGCCGGACGCTAGCTTCCAGCCGCAGCTGCTTCACTGCCTTCTGGGCGATGACTAAACTGCTGTTGGCCGCGCTGTTGTTCGACATGACTGCGTTCAAGAAACAGAGAAAGTTACAGCAACTTGGCAACTGCACCCATATGAGCCAAGTCCTAACTGTAGGAGAGCTGTGGGACTTCCGGTAGAATTTTTCAAAATAAAACCTATCTGAAGGCTATCCCCGTCTAAATTACATGATCAATGATTTCATTTATTTATATAGGAAATTCATTGCTAAATTTAATACTTTAACCCTATTCATATGAAATAAACAATGTATTTCTTATTAAGATTACTTTTTTAAAAGTTATCATAAGGTTATCTTTTATGTCTCATGACATGATAACCATGAGTAAAAAAAAAAAAAGAAAAGAAAAAAAAAGCAAATGGATGGATATTTTTGTCTAGTTGCCAACTTAACTATAGTCATGAAATAATGCCACTGAGATAAGAGCAATGGCTGGAAATCCTTCATTTCTGTGGGGTCTTTTTTTCGATCAAAAACATTTCTAAACAGATGATTGGGTCTTTAGCCTATTTTAGCTAACTGGGAGTGTGCTGCAGCCTCATTGATTTCATTTTTACACTATTACAAACATGATTGCATTATTTGCCTCAAAGTCACCTTAAAACACCTTAAAATTTAATTAAATATTTGATTCTGACACACTTTTTCATCAAGAAAACAAAACATGAAATTATGAATCAAACTTTCTTGTCTATATGAATTAATTCCTCATTTGTTTTCTTTGTTTGTTGTTCTGTTTGTTGTCTTCCACTCACACAGTGTTGGTGAAAAGCAGATGTTATCTAGTAACTGCAGGCAGAGGCGCATTAACTAAAAATTGCCACAGGTGGGGTTGCGGGGGACTATTAATTTAATTAAATAAATCTGTTTTCAATTCATTAAAGATTTTTTTTTTGTTAATTTTCATCACAAAATGACTGTTTAAAAAAGAAAAGGTAAAAAAAAAAAATCCAAGAAAGTGGATACATTTTATAGGCACTCTAGGTCAGAATGATAAGATACCCAGATGAGCAAAGATGTTTTCATACAATAGTTCACAAAAGACTGATAAGCTCCATAGCAGTTATAGCTCAATCCAGAGATGAGTAGAGCAAACCATATGATTTGCACTACTTCAACAAATATTTGCTCAAGTAAAGTCAAAATTTGTCATACAAGAAATTACTCAAGTCCACTAGAGAACTATCTGATTTCATATTTTAAAATGAAGTTATTCGGCAGACAAAAATACATCATTTTATGCAAATTCATGTATTCTAAAATGTTTTGGTGCATTTCTCTGATTAGTTAAAATTCTCAACTGTTTTATAACACCATCATTAGCTTATATCATCTCAGTCAAAATGAACTTGCTTGCTTATGATGCAAGCAAGTTCTCGGTAAAACTCTAAAAAAAGAAGACGAAAAAGAAAATCAGAGAGCGAGAAAGAGAAAAAAAATAGAAAGAGGGAGAAAAAGAAAGGCCACCAGACCTGACTGAATCTATTCACACCACACGGTGGCGTCAAAGCAATACTGTAGAAGACGGAAATGATGAAAGAGCTCACCAAAGGTCGAGTAAGAATAGGTTCCGGTGTAGCAGGGTCAGGTAGAGGGGCCTACACCTGGAAAACACTTCCAGAATGCTGTTACGAGTGAGTACAGAACCCAGTTTGTGTTCCAGCAATGTGTCGGGTACAGCTGCGCCACTGAACACGGCTCACGTCAAGCTGTTGCTGTTGCTTCGCCTTCATGGCAGCATGGCAGCTGCTTTAAGGAGGCAGCCCCTTCCAGACCTGTCCATCAGTCTCAACTGAGCAGCAAAAGCAGCTGTGTCTGTTCTCCACTGTTTCTTGTCTGGACAACAGGACAGCCGCATCCTGATTACGTTCAGAACTGAGAAGAAGTCTGATGTTCGGTCAGCAAATATGCTACAAAACCTGTTTTTTTTATTATTGAAAATATGAATATTCTTACTTCTTAGCAGACCTCTAAAAATGACTGCAGTAATTGGAAGCTCTATTTTTCAGATCAAGTCGAGAAACATTATGCCCGTGTTTTCTCATAGCTCTGATTTAGTTTCTGAAAGCTGGTCCATTACTTTCAATTGTTAATATGATTTAACAATTTATATTGCGGTGTAAATGTTCTGATTGCTAAATCAGAATTGTTTCTGATTCAACACTTCTAATGTGAATTGTTAAATCAGAAATGAAAAGCAGTTGAGAGCAAAATAATATGAATGAATTGTTTGGTTGTTTTGTTTTGTTTTTCAATACCGTAACCAACCAGGCGTGCATGTCACTTGCATGGACTGGATCAGACTGGCTGGTCACATCCACATCCATCTGCTGCAATTTCACATCATTAGTTAAACATCCACTTCTAAATGAAAAACAGTTTTTAATTAATCAGAATGTAATATTTTGTTGTAGTTTTTACCTGTTTGCTGGATGATCAAACTGAGATGATCAAACTTTCATTATCAAAACAAAAAATGATGTACAAATTACATTAGACTGATGGAAGGAGAAAATGTCCGCCTCTACATCTCCCACCATCTCTAGCACCGGATGATGGGAGATGCAGAAATATCGGCTTGACCAATCAAAATCCAGCATTCATCCCGTATGTTGCTTTCATCCAATCATCACCATTAAACAGCTTCAGTCTTCTTTATCTTCCGCAGTGGCTGCTCTGTGTTGACTTGCCAGGAAATGAAGAGACTTTCTTTACTAAATAAAATGTTCAGTGGACTTCAACCTTTATTCCATTTTTGTGCGTTGTTCAGCTAACTAAACTTCACTTAGAGCCACAAACATCACATAATGTTATTATAAGCCCAAAATGGTCCAGACCCCTGGCAGATCAAGTTTAAAATATCCTTTGAGTGGCCTAGCCAAAGCCTGACTTTGTTCTCAAGCATAATCAGAATAGCAGAGGAAACCCGGTACAGCTGCTGGGTTATAAGAAGGGTTTAAATGCTGTCTTTTTTTTCTATTGAATATTGAGAATCACTTTATTAATGTTAACTGGAAGATGGAAATAGCTAAATTACTGCTTTCCAGATGGACTCTCCTTTTACATTGAGGAATTATTTTTAAAGATGTCCATCTCATTTCCTTTCTGAAACAAACTTATTGGTTGAAATTAACATTTTTAATCTAAATCTTCATTTTGTATTTATTCATGCTTAAGATGAAAACTTGTTTTCTACCTGACAGAGGGTGTTGAACATCGGGGGTCTGACTGTGAAGGTCAGCAGGTCTTTCCACCACAGTCCGGTGTGGAGGAGTCCTCTCATCCCTATAGTGGTGGAGCAGACGGTGAGTAGCCTGACTAAGGATTACCCACAATGCACAACAAAGTGGTCTTCACTGTGGGATTTTGACACTTTCTTTTAACTTTGACTTGGCCTCTTTTTCAGTCCTTTTGTTGAAAATGTGCTGCAGTGTTGGGGGATTTTATGTAAATGTTTTGTATAATTAATGTCTCAATTAACATATCCAGAATAGTTTGTTGTACATGTTGCAATGATAAAGTCGTTAAAAGCACTTAACTGTGTTTTAGGGCAGAGGAGAACGGGCGTACGACATCTACTCTCGCCTCCTGAGAGAAAGAATCATTTGTGTGATGGGTCCTGTAAGTGTTACGGTAATGGTGAAAATATGAAGACATTTTCATAGGAATTTGTCATCAAGTATCTTTTTTACATTGCTCAGATTGATGACAACATAGCCAGCCTGGTCATCGCCCAGCTGCTCTTCCTCCAGTCAGAAAGCAACAACAAGCCCATCCACATGTACATCAACAGTCCAGGTAGGAGCTTTACTGTTAGCTCAGTATTAGCTCACTGTTACCTCACTTGTAGCTACACTATTAGCTCATTATTAGCTCACTGTTAACTCACAGTTAGCTCCATTATTAGCTCACTGTCATCTCGCTGATAGTGCCATTTTTAGCTCAGTATTAGCTCATTGTTAACTCACAGCTAGCTCGTCTGTTAGCTCCACCGTTAGTTGACATTGATATTAATGACATGCGTTCATAAAAAATTTAAAACTTATTGCTACTGTTATTCAGCTGTGTCTACTTTCATTTTTAGCTGCTCACATTCCTACACCATGCTTTTTCTGAATGTGTTTGTGTTGAAGGATTTCCTGCTCAGTCCTAAATCTTGACCTATACTCCCTCTTCTGTCCAGGCGGGGTGGTGACAGCAGGCCTGGCCATTTATGACACCATGCAGTATATCCTTAATCCCATCTCTACCTGGTGCGTTGGCCAGGCAGCCAGCATGGGTAGCCTGCTCCTGGCTGCAGGTACGACTGGTATGAGGCATTCGCTGCCCAACGCCCGCATCATGGTGCACCAGCCTTCAGGTGGGGCCAGGGTAAGCAGTCCAGTTTAGACCCATCAGAGCTAAGATCTGGAGAGTTGACACCTAGAATAAAGATGGAGCTAACAGAGTGCTGTGTTTCCAGGGCCAGGCCACAGACATCGCCATCCAGGCTGAGGAAATCCTGAAGCTGAAGAGACAAATCAACAACATCTACGCAAAGCACACAGGCCAGCCACTGGACACCATAGGTAGGTTAGTGAGGCTTAGTGAAGATGTGAACCTGAAGAAATAAAGGTTTTTAGGATACGCTACACTGAATGTAGCCAGTAACAGACTGTGGAGACTGTAAACACTATAATAGTGAAAATAGAGATGAAATTACTCAGTGGAACTAAGGGCTTGTTTCTTGCAAGATAAATTAAACTTGTTCTTTCGTAAATTGATTAACTGAATAAAATCTGGCCTGAACAGTGGCACAATTAGTAGCACTGTTGCCTTGCACCAAGAAGGTTGTGATCCCATGATTGTGCATTGAGTTTCCATGTTCTCCCTGTGGATGCTCTGGCTTCCTCCCACGGTCCAAAAACATCACTGTCAGGTTAATTGTTCTCTCTAAATTATCCTTAGGTGTGCGTGTGCGTGTGCGCGTGTGTATGTGTGTGCGCTCGCGCGTGTGCATGATTGTTTGTCTTGTCTGTCTCTGTGTTGCCCTGCGATGGACTGGTGGCCTGTCCAGGGTGACCCCGCCTCTCGTCCAGTACCCTCTGAAGATAGACACCAGCAGCCCTTGCGATCCCACCAGGGAGTATGGTGTATGAAAATGAATGAATAAAATCTCTGTGATGTTTGCAAAAATTTAGATAGAATATGACAAACTTCCCTACCATGTCATATTACTGTTTATTTATTTACACAGAGATAATGTAAAACAATTTATGGTACAAGGTTAGCACACAATGCTCATTTCCACCTGCAAAATCTGTTAAATCAAGTATGATTTAACAATTGTGAAGTGGTGAAAAGCCAGTTTAATATTTCATTAAATATATGTGTGATAAGTCATTATTCAGATCTCACTAAAACCATGCAAACCAAACTACAAACCAACAGATGGTTCATAAAACAGTTACTTTGCCTTAATCAATAATGAGTGCAAATCTGCTTATTAAATAACCACAAATGTGCAAATTTGCAAACATTTTATAACTAGACCATGTTATAATCTCATTTAGTAAATTGTTTCAATGACAATGATTTCTTTGCAGCTGCTGTCTCTGTGTGGAGTTAGGCGGTCTGTCCCCTTCTGTCTAACAGAATATTCCATGTTTTTGCTTCTGTGAACAGCCATGAACTGGTATTTGTGATTTTCCTGGAGGATGATGCATTTGAGGACATATGGGGAATCTGAATTAAAAAGTCTTGGCAGTCCTCCAATTAACTCCTTCATGCTTCTCTTTTGAGAAGATTGTTAGGAAGCGGAGGAGAAATGATTTAGAAGTTTGCAAATAAAATTTGCAACTCATTGATCTGCCAGTTTAGTACAGGATGGTCCTGATGGATGCTGAAGTGACCCTGTCAGCTGAAAGTGTGACAAGAACCTGAGTGAAGGTTTGAGTTCAGGTTTTCACTGGGCTGATATAAACGGAGGCTGTTTTCTTTCCACCTTTCAGAGAGTGTGATGGAGAGGGACCGCTACATGAGCCCCATGGAGGCTCAGGACTTTGGGCTGATTGACCGGGTTCTGGTGCATCCCCCGCAGGCAGGCCAGGATGAGCCGGAGCTGGTCCAGAAGGAACCAGCAGCAGCAGCATCCCCCAGTCCCTCCCCACAGCTGGAGTCTGCTGGCCCAGATCAGGCCCTGCCTGGTACCAGCTCCCCCTCCTCATACAAACCAGAACCCTGAACTGAGAGCAAAACCCAGCCTCTCTCTTTCTTTACTAGGTCTCTGTTCTCCACCATGGATGCTCTGCTGAGTAGCTCAGGCTCATACTTTGAAAGAAGCAGAACTTCATTCCTCCAGTGAATGAAATAAATCCCATATAATCCAGACTGACTGTAGGCGTCAGCAGTACCTTTTCACCTTGCTTACAGTCTCTTCATCAAGTCTGGTACAAATCAAGTCTTTCGTTAAAGTATATGAAAAAACAAACAAAACAATTAATGAGCTTCCTGAAGTGTGCAAGAGTTTCACAAAGATGGCTACCAGAAATCCCTTCAGGAGTGGAAACCTTTGTTATTCAGATTTCTAATAAAGACCATTAGTTTGACCACAAAGTGTCTCTGCTTGATCCATCCATGACTCTGAACCCTGCTGACTGAAAACACTCTTATAATCTTTGTAGGGTCTTTAAAACTCTTACAGTTTTTGTTACTTCTTAAAATCATATTTTATTGTAATACATTTGCATATTCAGTCACCGTTTCCTTTTCCATTTTTGGAGAAATGTGATCCATTTGCAGCGATGAATAGAAAAAAAATCTCAAATGAAATAAATAACCAGACCTCCTCCAGGTAGCAGATGCTTCATAATGACTCATTAAACACGATTAAACGTGACTCAACTTTAGCTTTTCTACATGAATATTTCTGAATTAGAGAAAATAGATGTAGCTGAACTTGGAACATATCAGTTCAGCTTTCAGTTTGTTTTTAGTCTTGATACGATGATATGATCATTCAGTGATTAAACTGAAGGCAGCTGGATGACTTCTGGTGTTTCCTGCAGTGTCTTGGTTCTGACCACAAAATACTCCCAAAGAACAAACACTTTTATCATATTTCCTTTGTGAAGCATATTGCTCTTCTGTAGTGTAATACTCAATTTATCCTGCATCTAAAAAAATGTGAATATTGCATAAAATTGCAATATTTCTTGCCCATCATCTCAAAGTGAATCTCATATATTATATAGAATCATCACACACAGAGTGACATTCCTTGTTTCTTGGAGTTTTGATGATTGTGACTTACAGATGATGAAAACTCAAAAACTTTCTTACAGAAAATCAGAATATTGTGAAAAAAGGTAATGAGTGAAAACTCGTGATGTCACATCCTAATCAGTAAATGAAATCTGAACACCTGCTGAGGTTTCCTGAGTCTCTCACTCTGGGTCAGTAGGACTGGACAGATGTCCAGGAGACAATCAAGGTCATTGCTGAAGAAGCTGGCTGTTCACAGAGTTCTGTATCCAAAGCGTACTAACAGAAAATTGTGTGGAAGGCAGAAGTGTCCCAGGAAAGGTGAACCAGCAACAGGGAGAACCACAACCTGGAGAGGACTGTCGTGTGAAATCCTTGCAGAAAAGTCTGACTTAGCTGATGGATTTCTCTGTTTTGCAACATAAGCAAAGAAAAAAAAATCAATTTTATTTACATTATTCTGACTAAAGGGACAAATGTTTATAGTTTCACAAAGACAATGCCATAAATGATAACAGTGTAGCAGTATTTTCAAAGAAAGGATCTCAGCAAAAATTAATCGTAAAAATATAGGTAGTAAAACGTGGAAAGGTTTACACCTTCAAAAGAAGTAATATTAATTTATACAAAAACACCCATAACCTTTCAAAATGTTGCAAAAACTTTATTTTCCTCCTAAGTTGTTTCAGTGTAAAAAGTTTCTATTTGTCTTAAATTCTCACATCCATCTTCATCAGGCTGCCTTTGAGAGGCGCATCACATGAGAGAGCAGGTGCTGTGTGCAGACGTGGTCCAGCGCAGCCACTTCAGCTTGTCATCACTGTAAGGCGGGTAGCGCAGGCCGTTGAGTCTCTCCAGCGCCCAGCCGCGCAGCATGCAGGCACGCCGGTGGCTGAACGTCTCGAAGCCCCAGCGGCCGTGGTAGGATCCCCAGCCGCTGGCCCCTGGATGGGCGGGAAGATAAACGCACTGCAGGTTAGATATGCACAAATTATTAAAGCTCCAGTACAGAACTTTTATAAAAATATGTTTTTTACACGTTTGTTAAAACTGTCACCACGTCCTGACAACATAACATGAGACAGATAATCTATGAGCAGATCGAGCGCCTAGTGCACCGTTCCCAGTCAAAAACAACCCGTGGTGCTGTCAATCAATCCAGTGAACGCGCTGCTCTGAGGAAGAACTGTGGCCAAACTGTCAACCGACCAAAACATGGCTGCCCAGCTGACCCCGGGGTCAGCAACCTCCACCATCTAAAACACAACATTATATTCACTCCTGCTAAATAAAATACCTTCAAAAAAAGCGTGGCTCATCAAGTTTTATCAATACAAAATATATAATTGTTTTGGTACTTGAACCAAATCCTGATTAAAACAGTAACAAAATCTTCTTTCTTACTTTGAAGTTTTAGAACAAAGGAACATCTCAACCAGTTTGTTCTTGAATGGAATTTTCTACATTTATGGAAAATAAGAGAGAAATGACTCATAGTTTGTGACCTGAAGAGAAAACATGGAGTAAGTATGTACACCTACCTACGCCCCCAAAGGGCAGCCCGGGCAGGGTCATGTGAACGATGCCGTCGTTGGAGCAGAAGCCTCCACTGCTGGTATTCTCCATCGTCATCTTCACCACCTTAGAGAGCAACAACATGGTGATCCTCACAGCTCTGGGCTTCCAGCTTTGAGCAAGCAGCCAGCAGAGTTCTGGTCCTTACAGAGGATTCATCAGAGAACACGTAGAGCGCCAGCGGCTTCTCCTTGCGATTCACCAACTCAATGCTCTTCTCCAGTTCCTCCACAGTCAGGATGGGCAGGATGGGGCCGAAGATCTCCTCCCCCATCAGGACATCATCTTCCTCTACATCCACCAGCACCGTGGGCGCTGGAAGACACACGCATGGAAAACTTTACAATACATTATCTTTGAGTGTTAAGTTTGAATTTAGGCAGACCTGAAAATGATGTAATGACCAAAAAATGTTCTCTTTCAAAAGTTACTCAGTTTTACTACAAAATTGTATCTCAATAACTCAGAATACATTCAAAGAAACTGGAATATAATTTAAAAAAATATTTAACTAGCCATTTTAAATCATAAATTTAATATCCATTATGTTTATTACATGCAGAGTGATATATTTATTGCGTTTATTTAAGCCATAATCATAATGTTTATGATCATGGCTTATCGCTGACAAAAATTCAAAATTAAAGTTTTCTAAAAATATAACATTACATCAAACCAATCAAACAAAATTCTGATGAAGAATCAGAATCTGTGGCCTGTCATCAAAAGGAGATGAGACACCAGAACCAACGATGCAGACGAGCTGAAGGTCAGCCTGGCTTCCTGACCTCCTCAATGCTACGCCACATGTGCTGACTGCTGTTCAGTGTAACATAGGGGAGCACCCATAAATCAGCCCCGACTTCCTTCATTTTGGTGATCGCATTTACATGTCAAGCTGGTCTTATCTACCTAGTCTAAACATCAACCACAGTTACCAGCAGGCAGCCCATTGTTACCAGCTCAGCGACTTTCTTGCTTTATTTTAGCAACATTTCAGAAAATATAAACGGTATCGGCCAAAATCTGGTTAAAGATCAGTGATCGGCTTGAAAACTGAAATTGGTGCATTCTTAGTATAACCTACTAAATTCCCAAGAAACTGACATGTATAACTTTGTGTGTGATGAATATACACAGTATACAAGTTGAACCTTTGAACCTTTGAACCAGACGCTATGATATGAATAAATGTTTGGAAATGATTTATCAGCAGCAGCTCCTGATTAGTTGGATGTTTAATATTGTTCTCCAAAGTCTAGTTAAAGACCCACCTATGTATTTATCATCCTCGTCGCTCTGTCCTCCAATAACGACCTTGCCCTTGGTCTTCTCCAGCAGCTTCATGAGGCGAGTGAAGTGGCGAGCAGACACGATGCGGGACAGGTCCGGACTCTTCTGCGGCTCCTTCCCGTAAAACTCCTCCAACACGTTAGTCAGGGCGGGCACCAGGGCGTCCCGGGTGGCCTTGGTGCACAGCACGTAGTCTGGAGCCACACAGCTCTGGCCCGCGTTGAAGTACTTGGCCCACACCAGGCGGTGGGCCGCAGCTTGGATGTTTATCCGGCCGTATATGAGGCAGGGACACTTACCGCCCAGTTCCAACGTTACGGGCGTCAGGTGAACGGAGGCGGCCTGGACCACGCTGCGAGCCACAGCTTGGGAACCTGAAGGCAGGAGCTTCAGTGTCAGAGGTCACAGAGGAAAGAGCTGCAACGTTTTCATGTGAAATGGTAAAAGGACTGAACTTAGACATTCATCATGGACATCAATGTCATATTTTGCAAGAATGCATATGAGGTGACCTTTTTCCAGGCTAGGAGGATCATTTAAAGGGGCAGAGAGTATCAACTCATAGCACAGTTAAGCAACTATGTTATCTTTAATTGTAATAAAAAAAGATCAAAATAGGACTTAAAAAATGTGACTGTGTAATTTAATGCCTTGAAATTGGGCCTGTCTCTTTAAAAACTCCTGTCTCTATGAAACTCCGCCTTCAGGAAGTCATCACAACATGGCTCGACTATTAACCCTTTAACAACATTTTACCAGCGTTGCTCTGAGAAGTAGCTTCTATAATGAGCTCAGCAGATCCACAGTTCCACCAGGTGTTTGCTAATTCCTGCCACTAGTCTGAAGGAGCTGAGTGGGGGGAGTCATGGGGAAGGGCTGTTCTGTGAGGTGGAAACTCAAAATCTTGGAAACTCTGAGGAGGAGCTGTGTCTCAAAGGTAGGGCTCGGTCCACTCAGGCGTTTTAACAGCTGGATGGTGGCCATGGAGATGAAATGATTTGTCAAACATGCATGAAAGAATCACGCCAACACTCCAGGTATGTTTTTTGATGAGTGCGTAGCATTATAACTGCACAACAGCTGAAACACTAAATGGCCTGTTTAGAATTGCTTTTGACTCATAACATACTTGATGATGACTAGCCTTGATGACTTTGAAGATGGCATTTAACAAAATGTAATGTGCATTGCAGTTTCATAACTGGTTATTGTATGGTGATTTTATGGTGTAAAGCACATTGAAGTGCAATGTGCTACACTAATAACCTCGGCAGCAGTAGAGGATTATGGGACGGTAAAACCTCAGTCAGACTCTTCAAAGCCACGTCTGTACCAGGAAATCAAATGGTTTCCATGAAGTCCACCATGTCTGTTCTCACATATTCTCATGGCTTCACATGTCAGGTGACTCATCTTTCCAACAAATCAGCAACCATCAGATGTACACCTGTAAACACCGTGCAACCTGGTCCTGCATGTTTTTGGTTCAGCGCAGCAGATGTGGAGTTCCACAGGGCTTCTACCTGTGTAGAAGATGTGGTCAAATCGGTTCTGCAGCAGAGCTTTGGTCTCCTCTGCTCCCCCACGAACAACCGCATAGCAGTCCTGAGGAAGCAGCAGCACAGTGAGGGCAGAGAACGAACTGACATGAAGCTGACATGAAACTGACATGAAGCTGACATGAAACTGACATAGAGCTGACACGGAGCAGCCACAGAACAAAACTGGACCAGCATAAAACATGAAATGTATTTAGAACAGGCAATGAGCCTTCAGCTCACCTGAGACAGGTACTTAGGAATGAGCTCAGCCACCAGGCAGTCTGTGGCCGAGCTGACCTCTGACGGCTTGATGACTGCACAGTTTCCTGTCAGGGACATTAACCGTTACTTCACACAGCTTTAAACGCACGACACATAAGAACAGATTACAGCATCGATACGGAGATAGAAGCTGCATGAAGCTTGGAACCGTTTCAAGGATTCAATCACAGCTTGCTGATATTTAATAAAAATGTCAGCAAGTTATAATAAAACATAAAGACTGCAGACCTGCAGCAATGGCTCCAACTAGTGGTAAAATAAGGAGTTGCAGGGGGTAGTTCCAGGGTCCGATGATGAGCACAACTCCCAACGGTTCCCTCCGCACAAAACAGTCATCTAGTTTTGTAGCCTGTGAAAACGACAGAAAGGCATCAGCTCAACTACAACAAGCTTCGACACACTGGGTTTTGAAGGAACATATCTGTGATTGTATCTCCTAAAATTAAAGCTTCCACTTCTCTTATTGAGGGCTTAACACTTTAAGGGCAAAGCCATAAGCTTACAACCAATTCAAAATGATTAAATCATGTCAGGGGGAGTTTGGTCATCGCTCTGTTCTGCTTGTCCTTCCTGCTCTGATCTACTGACCCACACCACAGCGTAAACAAGACTCAACATTCTTTACACAATAAGTATTAACTAAATGTTTCCTAGTAAAACTAGATTGTTGGATTAAATGTGAAATTTTGAAATGATTTCTAAAATTTCTAAAAGCAGATATGACACGTAGAATTGGAATTCTTAAAAAGGATAAAACTGCATTTTTGCTATAATATTTTCAGGATCCTGTTATCTGACGTTTCTCTGTTGCGGTAGCCTGAATGAAGAGCCAACATCACTACACAGAACTTTTAATGTCTATAAACATTTCCACTAAAGGATGGTGTGGTCACTAAGGAACATCTTAATATCTACAGGCCTCACATTTCTTTATAAAGGTCAGAGTTCATGATTTAACAATGAGAAAAGGGATGACAAAAATGTCATCCCAGCAGAACTCCAAGGCTTTGAATATCTTCATAATCCCCAAGACTGTTGGGGAAAATATTCTGTGGAGTGAGGAGACAAACATGGACGTTTTTAGAAGGCATGTCCCCTTTTTACATCTGGTGTAAAACTAACTCTGTACTACAGGATAACACCATGCCAACGGTCAACACGTGGACTTCTTTGCTACTTGAACGATCTGCTATAATTAATGGAACCACAAATGTCCTCTTCTGAGAAAAATCCCTGAATGTCACCTTATCAGTTTGCAACCTTAATAATCCTGGCCCGTGAAAAGAGCTAAAAAAAAAAACCAAACAAACAAAAAAAAGCCCAGAAAATAATAAAACAAAGGCTTTGGGTGCTTTTGTCAAACGGTGGACTAAAATTTTTTCAAGATGTGATGGTGAGACCTTATGATGTGTTCTCACCAAATGTGTTTTGAGCATCAGGCGCGTCTGGTTTACATTCAGAGTCTGTGTGGAGGCGCGTTTCGAGTGGCGCAATTTGAACCGTTTGGAGCGTTTGACGATTCAAGTGAGTCCAACAAGGAGCGTTGCTTCACACAGACTTTGGATGTAAACCAGACATACCTGATGCTCAAAACGCGTTTGGTGTGAATGCACCAAAAGTGCACACATGTCAAACTTCAAGTGCCAGACCTGTTTTTGACGCGCATAATGCATTTGATGTGAACGCACCATTAAAACAAGCTATTCATGCTTAATCATTTACCCCATTCATCCCTAGAGACACCAAATTTGGGGGGAATTGCAATGGTTTCACAAAACTCTCCGGAACAAAAACCCATCCAACATGGCTGAACTAAAACTATTTTGCAGTGAGTGGGCCAGCATTTTTATATCAAAGGTTCCCTGGCAGTTATCAGAAATGCTTCATAGCAGATGTTGCTGCCAATGCTGGCACAGCTAGGCATTAAGTTACCATAGTAAATAGTTGTTGTTTTTTTAAATAAAACAGTTTTAAAACCTGTTTGTTTATGTTTGCCCTATATTAAAGGCTTGTATTTAGAAAATCTCTAAGGGAACAAATACTTTCTCCCAGCGCTCTCTCTCTGCTGCAAGCAGCAGCAGCGAACGCAGCGTTCTGGTGAACTTACCAGGTTTTTGGGGACATACTCCGGCTGAATCCAGGTCGCCACGTTGGAGATGGCATGATGCAGGTCATTGGTCACTATTTCCACCTCGGAGAGGATGCTCTCAAATTTTGGCTGAAATGCAGAAGCAGCAGTGCAGACAGATGTTATCCCTCAGCAGAAATTATGCGTACTGATCTGAATCGCATATGCAGCAATAAAAAAACGACAAAGTTGAGTAAAAACTAAGCAGGAACTTTCTGCAGTCGGATGGTTGTGGCAGGAGTAAAACAACAACAACAAAAAAACTTTCCTCTTGCATCATAGTCAGGACAGTAAAACAAGTAAATCCCTCAGATTTTGGTTGCGCAACTCTTGTGTGATCATGTGGTGGTGCAGTCTGTGTAATACCGGTGTCAGGTACCTTTGCTAAGTCTTGGTGTAGCGCTTTTACAATCTGCTCCTCGTTGTCTTTGACCAGGGCCAGCAGCTTGGTGAGCTGTGTTCGACGAAACTCCAGCGGCAAAGTGATGCCTGACCTGAAGCCCGTCCGTAAACGCTCCAGAACCTGACTGTGGGAGTCCATCCCTGCACCTGGAACACATCATCCCATTCAGACTTTTAGGAAAGGGTTTAATACCAACATGAAACACGTCTGGAAATTTGTTTTGGTAAAACAAGCAATAGAGTAAGTTCTTTTTTTTTTTTTTTTGTAGACAAAAAACATATTTCTCAAGGTGTAATAAAACCTGACGAGCCTGTCCAAGTGATTCAGCAAAAGACGAGGATTAAAGAAATGCATTAAGTTTCACTGTTGACTCATACAAAAACTTTAAAAATAAAGAAACGGTGATGAGCAATGGCTGACTGGGAATCTTACTGTGAAGAGGCAGTTGTCTTTAGTTCAAACTGAGGTAAGGAAACTCAACAGAAATGTACCTCATTTTGCGATAGGTCAGCAGAAGTTGGTATCACATTTGATTTCAGTAAAGGGATATTTTACTGCTTGGTGACAATTTAAAAAATCTGAAACACACTTGGGTCAAACCTAACCTGGATTATTCTAAACCTAAGAGTCTCTTTACAATAAAATAACTGCAATATGTGAAACTTTTACTAATGAGGCAATTCAATGCGTTGTTTCAACTTTTTAAAAAAATGATGAAATGCCTTTTCTGAAGTGAGTGATTTGAACTTTGTTGGCCATTCCCGTGAAAAAAATTAACTTGCCAAAAGACTTATTCTTTAAAAAGGAAAAAAAGAAAAAAAAAAAGGTGGTGATTATTAACTATTCCATTTCTAAAGAACATGAGCAGTCAGTCATTCACACCTCTACCAGTCTTACCCATCCATGTCATGATGTAATGACCTGATGGTTGTGTTCAAGGTCCCATTAAAGTTTGGGGAATTTTAGATAAATAAATTGGCTCAGGAAACAATTTCACATGAAACATTTTAGAATTGAGTAAAGAATTTTAAACACACTAAACCTGAAAGTTCAGATCACAAATGTAGTGACAGATATCCCCCCCTTCCTAAAAAAATGACCCAAGTCATTTTTGCCAGAAGTGATTTTTTTTTTTTTTTTTTTTTGGCCCAAGGGGCTTTTTGGAAAAAAAAAAAAACTTTGGCCCTTTTTTTTATTAGGGGGGG
>NW_015114572.1:26135-60639 GCF_001443285.1 Poecilia latipinna
GAAAAATTGCCCCCCTCCTAAAAAAAATACCCCCAACATTTTTTTTGCAAAAATTTTTTTTTTTTTTTTTTTTTGGCCCAAGTCGTCTTTTGGAAAAAAAAAAAAACTTTGGCCATTATTTTAGTTAGGTGGCGACATATAGCTGTGATCCAGTGTCTCATCTTCGGTTTTTAATGTAGAAAGACAATAATAGAATAAAACATGAACAGAGGCCTGACTGGAACCATTCAGGGACATAATGGGGAGCAAGTAGAGATTCCAGTGACTGGCTGACCACACACTGTCTTGTTTGATTACGCTCTGTCAATCTGGAGTCACACAGACGGTTTTCCCCAAGTGAAACTGTTTGTTCTTAATCAATGAGGACTATGGCACTCAGCATTGTGGTGTCAATATGAATCCCATCTGAGGTTGTTGAAAAATTAAAAAAAAAAAGGAAAAACACCGAAATAATCCTTTTGTGTTTTTTCACAAACCAGATCACATACCAAGCTTTCTGTTCACTGTAGAATAATCTGGTTTCTGTTTGACCAGGTTAGGGATTTTTGACTTTTAAAGAGAGAGAATCGGGAGTCCAAGTTTGTTAAAATAAGTGAACTAGTACCAGTGCTTTATCACCGAATCAGATACCAACTTCAGCGGCAGCGAAAAACTCTCCCAATAACATACAGATGTGTGTATCAAAATATCTGGAAGCGTAGGATTGGTCATGTTCTCTCTTCAACTATATTAGACTGCTTTAGAACGAAATTAACATCTGTAGAAAATTATACAAAATTAGGTTGGGAAAATTATCCGCCCGGGCTCGCGTGCATAAATCACAGAAAACAAGACAGCAAACATTTGCGCCTGATTGACACGAGTTAGTTTACAATCAGTTATGGGTTGATCCAGTTCAAACACTATCAGAGCTACTCATAGTTCCAAAAGCACCACAAATGTTCGAGCAGAAATATATAAATATATAAAACCCTCCGTCTTCAACAAGTTTACAGATAACTCCCAAAGCACATGACAAACTTCGTTTATTTCCTCTATTTCTTACATTATGTACAACCAGTTCGCCTATTCTGCTATGTATCCCTCCGCAGTGACTGGTGAACCTTGTGTAAACAGCTCAACATTAACTGAGATAAGAGATACAGCTGCGATTTATCTACCTGCTGATGCGCTGGTTTCTCCAAATATCAGAGTCGACAGCAGCCGTCTTGACGAGCCAGTGCTTCAGGTGAGAAGGATTTCTGGTTTCCGGGTGGTGCGTCCTCTACCGGTCTCGGTCCTGTTCCATTTGCGAGGTGGGACTAGTTTTTGTTCTAGCAGGAAAAACTAGCCAGGCAAGACAGAACGTGCACCCTCACCCCGACGCTCCTTCCTGCCACAGCCGACATTTTATTCAGAAACTTCTGGGAAAGAGAAATACTAAATGCCTTTTGCCACACAAAATATTGCAAAAAAGAATCGCATTTTAGATTGCAACATTTTAGCAAACCTAGAGCTCACAAAACTTCGGCATGTCATGGTGGGAGATTTACAATTAAAAAAATCTGAAATCTTTGAACCTGCGAGTGGTTGATACGGATATATTTTTAAACAATTTAATCAGAAATATCTAATACTTGCATCTTTCTAATGTTTCCAGAGAATGGGCTTATTAAAATAAAACACCACCACCACAAACATTTTTATGCAGCTCATAAAATAATTACTGCTGCAACAAATCAGTATTGATACAAAATTTTATTTTCACAATATCAAAATTGACAGAGCTAGAGCAATCCAGAGATTAAAATGAATTAAGAGGGGAAAATAAAGAATATTGTGACTTTTCTTAAATTAGTTACATATCTGGCGTTTATTTGTAATGGTGCTGAGCAGCAGCACTTAGAATGTTAAATATCACGCACGTAACAGACGACAGACAAAAACGGAAGAAAAATAAATGGAAGAGGGGCATTTTGTATTTTCTTCTGTCAGCAACAGTTATACAAAGTCAAACGCACTGAAGGATTTCCTTAACTGATAAAATTTGTAAAATTTCCTACAGCTGTATCTCTGAAAAAGAAAAAATAATTGCTCCATCCAAAAAATTCTAAAACTAAATGACAATATTAGTCATAAAAAATAAAAAGAACACTAGAAAAGAGTTGAGCTGAAAAAAAGGTTGTATCTACACAGAGTGAGGAGTGACACAGATGGAAGAAGTTGGTTGAAGGCTTTAAGAGCAAATAGCTGAGAAAAAGCGACAACAGTCATGGGCCCAGTATCTGCCACGCCTTTCCACCTTCCACTGCGACTCATCTGTCAGGCTCGGGCAGTCGGGCAAAAATTCAGCTCTTCAGGCTGCAGCTGTGCGAGAGCTCTGGAGGATCGGGCGGGTTTTCCGTCTGCTTCGAGTTCAGACTGAGAGAATGGTCCGGCAGCAGGATGGAGGGTGTTTGGTGGTCAATGGTACCAGAGTTTGACACGTGATGGCTGGCTGTTCAAAGATTTTACAGGAAATAGTCAGCTACTGGCTTCTTGGAAGGGATGCCTCTGGTCTCCTGTGGTGCCGCCTCGAATATGATGAACTCTCGCTGTAAATGCTCGTCGAGCTCCAAGATGGCTGCCACATTTCCACACCTGGTAGTCAGGAGAGACAAGAGAATTGGTTAGGTCATTCTAAACCAATATAACGAACTTAGGTTGAAAAATAACCTTTGATTAGCATCACATGCAACACTGCACGTTGCAAACATTGCTGCCCCTTCCAAAGACTTAATCTGTAACTAAAACTAAACTCCAGACATGTTTGACCCGGCTGAAGACGCGCCAACTGCTGCGCATCAGAAAAGCCGTAGTTACAGCAACGAGAGATTCCGTAGGAATGGGTTTCCATACATCACACATTCCAGATATCAGACTAGCTTATGACGTGCTCACTTTGTTTTGGTCTGGCTGTGGTGTCACGCTGATTCTCAGCTCAGGTCGTTGGTGGTAACAGATGGAATGTACTCTGTGGTTAGCTCTACCTTCTCTGAGTTCAGGGGAATATCTAGCCTGGCTAGCCTTCAACCTGTGGTTTGTTATGGCAGGAATCATTAAACAGTTTTACTTTCACCTCAAAATCAAAACATCCATTTTATTCCTTTTAACTTTGTGCTTCCTGCATAGATCTTATCAAGGTGAATTTCTTTTCAGACATGGCCTTAAAATGAATTTTAAGACAAGCCAAGTTTTAACATTTGTTAATTGGGTTAGAATTATGTATGTCTGCATCTCAAGGAATAAAGAAAATAAAGAAAAAGTCTTTTTCTCCCCTACCTCTAAGCAAAATGCTGGCTAGAGATAAATATATTTAAATATGGCTGGTTGGATGGACATGATGCTCACATTGATGTTAGTGACCAAAGCTAGTGCAGAGGACCATATGATGTTGGAAAAAAAGGAGCTATGTGAGGAAAATTATTGGTCAATCTCAATCCATATAATCCTTGAAATTATTTAAAAAACAATTTCATTTTTTTAAGTTCATGCAGCCCCAGATAAAAGTCACTTCTACATAGTGTAGGATCATGCAGGAGGACAGTTATAAGCCTGTGGCAATAAGCAATAAATCAATTAATCACATGATAAATTAAAAGTAGTTCAATAGATTCAACAACTGATGATCAATATCTTCTAAGGGACAATTTTGGCACTTCATAATCCATTTTATTTATGGTTTTGGTTGTTGTTGGTTTTTATTATTTTTATTTATCATTTTTGGTTGTTGTGTTTTATTGTATTTAAAGTATATTCCAGTTCCAGTGTAGAGTGTTTTGTACAAAATTCAAGTTTATTACACTTTCAGAAGGCAAACCTGCATTATCATTATATTAACTGAAAATGGTTTCAAAATGACATTATCATCATTTACCGTAATAATTTTAGGACAATTTATCATCCAGTAAAAAGTGTTATTGTGACAGGCCTAGACAGTTGTTCAGTGTGTTTTGCCTCTGTATTATAAGGGTTCAACTGAACATAGTGACCAAAAACACATTTTAAACAAAGCAAAATATGAATTGTCTGTTGCAATAAGTAGTAAGTATGCCACAACACTACATTGATCTGCAGTGGACCATGGTTTATAACACTCAGCAGCAGCGGCTGTCCTGTCAACACTGAGCTGGACCCAACTAAAGCCTCACCTGTAGCAGTAGTTGGGTGCTGACCACACAGTGAGGACCGTCTCATTGAAGTGCCACTTGTAGCCCTCCATGACCAGCTGGTGGGCCCGGCATATCATGTGGATGTCATTGGCGGCGTTAAACTGAGCCACCACGTCACTCCCAAACAGGTAGCCGGCTCCTCTGGGACTCACTCCCCACCCTGTGGTGTCTGAGAGCAACAAAAGAGAACAAAAACATCAGCAGGAAAACTCCTCCTTCCCTCATGGAATCGCTGACTGGCTGGAACGTTAGAAACCAGAGAGAGGTTGAAGAAACCTGCAGATAGATACCTTCAGGGTCTGACCACAGAAGGTCACACATGGGCCCATCATGAGGCACTTCCTGTTTCCTATCAATGGTCCTGATCTGGTCCAGTGTCTGGATGGAGGGAGACAGGCCACCATGCACGCAGAAGATCTACGACACACACCAAGTCACATTAAAGTGTTGCTGTAAAAAGCGACCAGTCAGAGCTGAGCGGTGAACACATCTCACCTTTCCATCAATGATAGCTGAAAGCGACAAGTAATCAAATATCTCTGTGCAATATCTCCACACGGTGACGGAGCCATATTTGCGGAGGCATTCGTCGTAGAAGCCATAGACCTGGGTGATTTGCCGGGACTCGTGGTTTCCTCGGATTAGGGTTATCCTATCAGGATAACGAACCTGATGTGAGAACAAGAGGAGGTTGGAAGATGAAATGGAAGCACAGAAATACAAACTGAGGAATATGTGATCACTTCATGTTCACCTTAAGAGCTAGCAGCAGAAGAAAAGTCTCCACGCTGTAGAAGCCACGGTCCACAAAGTCCCCCATGAACAGGTAGTTTGTCTCTGGAACATCACCGCCAACCTGTTGAACATTAACAACAGGACAGCACTGTCAGTACAGATTACCTTCATTTCATAGGTGGGGTAGGAGAGGGAGTTCATCACACAGAGAAAGGAATTTAGGAGTAATGCAATCCAGAACCAGCTGATTATTACAGCATAACAACAACACAGGTGAACATGTATGAAATAGTCTGCATTCCTGAAGCATCAATAGAATGCTGCAGGGTTTGCTAATAAATTATGCATTTCCCATTCACTCTTCCCCAAACAGATTCCTGTCATGTAGTTGAACACTGGGGTGGGTGGGGGAGGCATGAGAGAGCCGTCAGTACTGACCTTCCAAACACAAAAGGCCAGCCACTCTGAACTACAGCTTCCTTCCTAGCTACTGACTGAAACACATCACACCTCTTTCTCTGATCTGGACTCAGAAACAAATACAGCTCTCATCTCTGTAAGAGGGAGCAAAATCAAAAACTTCAACTTATTGATCTGTTTAGGAATCAACAATCAATGAGGCTTGATGCCCGCTGTGCTGAGCCAACAATGAAAAGAACGGATTAGAAGTATTTTTAATGCAGACACTCGTCATCTGTAAGGAAAGGCAGCGTGTCCATAAACAGTTCAACATTATCTGGGTTCAGAATGTCGGTCCAACTCTTTTCTTACAGAATGTGAAATCGAAATGGAAATAAAAAGGTAGTTAAAGCTCCATGACACTGGTCAACAGCCAAAATGGAGTTTCTCCAACTGTTTTAGGATCATTCTGATGAGCTGAATCCAGAAATCACATTGGTTTTGCTCAATCAGGTCAACTCTCTGAACTATGGAGCAACATGAGCATCAAAATGCATGACTTGTTCTCACATCTGGATCGATGTCCTGAGAATCTGGACCAATGAGTGATGAGCAGGAGGAGAGATTCCATCAGGACAGAGAAGAGACGGAGAATTTTACAGTGAAGATGTAATGTTCAATTCACATGAACTTACCCTTATCAGTGTTTATTATTCAATTTACAGAAATCCAGGTTTGTAGCATTTAATTAATACACTGTGTTCAAAATAATTTTTTTCTCCTAAAATCTTTTTTGGGCGAGAAATATTCATGGAAATGAACTGATAAATGTTCATTTTAGTCATCAATTTAGTCAGAAGACTGGATTTCTCTAAATCAAGTTAGAATAAAAACCTGACCTGAATGAGAAAAATGGATTTCAGTTTTGGATTCAGTGGTGCAACATATTCCTAATTCAGCTGAAAAAACAGACAACTTCCAAAAAATACTTTTGTAACCCTATTCTGCAATGTAAATGTTTCTTTATATTTTAAAACAACAATGTTGGTAAATGTTGCTTTTGCATGACATAATTTTTGAAACGTGGTTACTAAGGAAATAAAGAACTTAAACAAGAAAAAACTTGATTATGAGCTCCATTCTAATTTTGACCTTTCAAAAAAAAAAAAAAAAATCCACATAATGGTCACATTTTCTCTCGACAAAAATTGGAAGCAAAAACAAATCAAGCACTCCTTTTGGACATTGTGTTGAAAGTTTCATGGTGACTGTAGCTTTGGGGATCCATCCACAGACTGCATTCAGAGCTACTCACTGTGAAAAATAATGAATGGTCAGAAGGAAGGGTGAAAGATGGAGACTTACTCTGAACAACTCCTTCAGGTCATAGAACTGTCCGTGAATATCTCCACACACCTGCAACAAGAGAAACGTTTAAAAAAAAGACTCCACATGACACAGACTATCAGTGTAACACGTGCTGGATGTTCCTTACTGTGACAGGAGAGTCTACCCTCTGAACGTTGCTTTCTTCAACCAGAATCTCTCTGAAAATATATTCAGATGAAAAGGAAATTAGAATTTTATTTATCTATTTTATTTAAAAGAATAAAAACCTGTAGGAATGTTTGGACAGTAACTTCTGTCCAAACCTGCAGCCTTTCCCACTGCAGGAAGAAACTCAGCTCCTGCTCTGCATGTGCTGTTTAGACTGTAACACCCAAATATTCACTCTGCATGTGAACCTGGTATTAATAACAGTCCCATAAATTTAAACTTTACAGAAATTAATCTATAAAGTTTATAAATTCGTGTTGTGGAGGAGATCCTGCTGCAGGCACAGAGTCCAGTACTGGATTTCCAGCTTCTGCATCACATCACATCAAACATTCACTTCTGACCACTGAAGAGGTCAGTATAGTCAAAGTAACACAACAGAAATGCTTCTTCAGGATTTTATTAAGAGGTAGACTAAACCTACAGAGGTTATAAGAGCCAATAAATAAAAACTTCATTTGATTGGGCAAATAATCATTAAAGAAATGAAAGAATATTTTTTCTTGCAGATTACAGTTTATGTGACGAAAGAAAAATTGTAAAAAATTAAACTCAAAGAAGAGGACAGACTGGAGACACTAAGCAAAAATCAACAGGTTAACTGGTGCAGGTTAACATGAACTGTTTTTTAAGACTATCTTAATAATAAACTAATAAATATGACAACTAATGTTGGGACAGTAAATGAGCTCAGAATATTCAAATGGTGAACTATAAACATAAATGAAGTCACGTTAAAATGGTTCACACTGAACCTTAAACTAGTTCTAGTTAAGGATCAACTAGCCAAGGCCAACCACTAGCAGAACAGATTTGGGTTGGTTTAAACTGTTAACTACTACATCAACCAACATACATAACTAGTGATGATGGCAGATATTAATAAATCTTGACGTGGCAATAATATTGGTAATATTGCGACGATATCAGGTTTAGTATTTGTGTGTTTTATTCTGTCCTCTGTTTCTCAGCTGTGCTTCCATCACTCTGCGACCTTTAACCTTTTGGGCAACATCATTAGTGTCTGCTATGAATTTGTCAATCAGGCTAAATGTTACATCAGCATGTAAAATACAAGTTCAGAACACTTCAAATATATTAGCCAACAATTATTGCTCTCCAAACAGTCCTTTGCGATATGAATAATTGCACACACTAATATTGTGATGTGATGTACAGTTCAGCCCTAGTAGTGATCCAGGCAATGGATAGACATTATCAACTTTGGTCAAAGGTCAGCTGACATGATTTACAGATAAACATCTGTTTATCCATTTTATTCTCAGAGAAGAAATAGAATAACGATGACTTATTATACAATAAAATGGAAACAAACCTTCATTAAAACTGCTTTTACACACGTCCACCAATCACAGAGGAAGAAACTAAGCAGTACTGCATTTCATGACTATCTCAAAAGCTAACATCCTGATGTGCTCTCAAATTATTTTTCCTAAAAGGAACACAATATGGGCTCTCATCCACATATTTTTTGCACAAAAAAGAAATAATGTCACACAACCAGAAAGTATCTACAGTAATATATCCAGAATCTCCATAACAAAAAGTTATTAGTAAGCTTTATTTGATCATGATGTTCATTTATGATACTCCCAATCAAAGCAACACTGAATTATGTTTGCATCACTTTTCCAGTTAGTTCTAAGATGACAAATAAATGCAGCATTTATATTTTCAAATTGTGAAATATTTCAAACTGTCAATGTAATCACAGTAATGTTTTCCAGCATAGTTGCAAAACTACATGGAACAGCTTGATAAGGAGCAAAGTTCATTGTTACAACAATATCTGGGTTACTGAGGCTCTGTCATACATTCAAGTGTAAAATTTATTGTTAATAGCTACTTTTTCTGCAACTAGGAAACAGAACCTGAAAAAATAATTAATTAAAGCCTTAAGAGATGGACACCTTTGAGTGAGTATAGAGTAAACAATTCCTAAGTATAAAACATATGCAAATATAAAGACTGTACAATAAATGATAAGTTTAATTTTATATATATGTAGCCACTTTAAAGGCAACAAGAAACATTTTAGAAGGTAAAGAGGTGGAAAAGTTCTTAAATCATTAAGAGACTGACTATAAGTTGTTTCATTTAAAAAACAGCACATACCAGCAAAAAGCTACTTTTTCTATAAAAACTGTTGAGATGAAACTACAGAATTTAAATTTTTCCAGAAGCTGGACAGATTATTCATAATTAGACCGAGTCTATCGCAAATCATACTGTTATCACAACACTCTCCAACATTTCTGCATGTTGCACATTTCATTAAAATTTTGTATCTCTACTTACAAACAGAAAATGCGATTATTTTAAAACTGAAATGCCCAATGTACTTTACAAAGCAATGAAGATTTACTATCATTTCTTGAGACGTTTTAATGCGATTATGGCCGAACCAGTACTATGACTTTTTCTTATTAATTTACATGTATAACTACTGCTGCACTCACCTGGCTTTGGCACACAGTGCTTTCACTTCATTTTCCTTGATGAGCTCACAGCGTCGGAGCTGCTCTATTTGTCGGTCCAGGTCACTGATGTCCCCCATTGTCACACACATAGAGCTGTTCACACTATTCACGTTTCACACACCGGGATCCCTGAATGCTCGGCTCCTCCAACCCCACAGCAACCGAGCCTATATCCAGCACGGGAAGAGGCCGGAGGTCCGCTTCAGTCACAGAGTTCTGAGTAAAAAAAGCTGACGGAGAAATAAAACAAGGTCATTTATTAAAATGCAAAATAAACAAGCTGAACATTCAAAATAACCAGCCTTGTATTTCCTGTGAGGCTACATATACGCGTAGTCCAGTCTTCTAAAAAGTAAAACAATTGTAACTTCAAAAACGTATTTAACGTGAAACAGACAAAAAATGAGGCAGAAAAATTAGGTTATTTCTTAAGGAATGCGAGGCCTATGGGCGCAGCTTAACCTATGCTAGCCACTAGCATGTTAGCTTACATCACCACTAATACGTCAGAGAACAACTGATTCTTTGAGAACTAAGACAACCATTTTGTTCAAGAATTTGTCGTAATGGTTGGACAAATGCCTCACAGTGGACATCAAACACCTCCCTGTATTCGATGGCCAGTTGTTTTAATGAACTATGTCAATTTGAGAAGATGAAAGGTTGTAGCCCCTGATTAACTTTACATTCGGCAAAAACGCTGGTTAGCTCTCCTTGGCTAACTTCACTAGCAAGACACTACGCTAACGCGCTTCGGAAAACGGTGAACATATCGCGTCTGAATCGATAAGACTTTAAAAACGTAATTACCGTGTCTCTGAAAGCTTGAAAAACAGTCATCAACGTTACTCTCCGTAGATAGTTGATTCTTTCACCACTCGTTCACCGGCTCCACTCCCTCCCCCGGTATCGTCTTTGCCGGTTCAGTCCTGCTGTGCTCACCACCAACGTCAACCGCTCCACCGTAACTTCCGGTGCGGGGGACGCACATTGCTCCAACTTTCAACCAGATGATCAGTATCTGACTGGAAAAGCTTACAAACCAGGCTAAACTACATAGAAATATAAATCTACAATGTGTAACTGAGTCATAAAGGCAATTCTGTTTTCAAGGCTGTGGTCACAAATCTTTTTTTCCCCTTGTTTGTAAAGAAACGGAGATATTTTTGGTGGCACTTGTTTGATTTGCCAGTGACTAAGAAAATAAATATATTTAAATAAATATATTTATTTTCTTAGTCACTGGCTGAGAGACTAAGGGAACTTAGTCACTTAGTCAATTTAGAATTGTCAATTCTAAATTGTTAGAATCAGTTTTCATTTCAATACCAGACTGAAAATCCACTATGTCTGCAGTTTATATAAAACTTTGTCATACAGCTTCAGGGATGAACTGTTTCGGCATGTTTATCTGTATCTCCATAAATATATTCACATACACGTCACTAAACAGCCTTTTTTAATGGTAATCTGTAAATTCCATTGGATTCTAACTCGGAACTTAGACATGATTTCATTTTGTAAATCCAAGATCCAGATTCTGATAGGTTAATGGAACAATGCTACTGTATTTACTGCAAATTATGAATACTAACACTGTTAAGTATCACTGCAGTCTGTTTGAGTATCACCAGTAGCACTTGTACCATAGTTTGACACTAATGCACCACAAGGCAGGCTCAGGTGTTAGGGTGTTAGTATGAAAATTTTTCCACGGCACTGGGAACTATTTAATAATAATAATAATAATAATAATAATACACCATCTAAAAATTTTTTTTATTTTAGAAGTTTTTAATATTATCATTAAAAGAGTATCTTATCAGTTCTTTTGGGAGTCTTCCATTATGAGACCATTTTTAATAACATATCCAGTATTACTGTAGAACAAGACCCACAGAAAATTAAAACATCATTCTTTATTCAACAAATGAAGAAAGACATGGGCATAAAATCATACACAAACTCATGATAAAAATAAAGCATGTCAGCCATGGCATTATGATCACATCAGTAGGAATGAGCACACTGGTTCATTTTTGGAGACATTTCTGAAAACAGAATGCAAATCTTCAAACAGCTTATCGGTGCATGATATAACCGTTTTCTTGTGAGTAATAAACTAATTGTATGTTCACAACTAAAAGTTGAAAGCGGATTCAATTTGACTCATTAAAGCTCTGAACATTGTTCAACCTTTGGGTTCATTGATCCAGTTGGACCACTGACACCATTACAATCAATACAAAAGTTTAACGCAGTTAATGTAGCAATGAGTAGAAAGACTGTATAAGCCCTAGTAGAAACTAAAGATGGTAGTAAAGGCCCATCTTTGAAGCAAAACAAGATGCAACCTTTTCAAAAGCACTGTAAAACTCAACTAATGACGGAGCTTCCAGTTTGATATTCAGATTGTTTAGTCTAAAGGTTAGGATATAATTTACTGAGAAAAATAAGAGGTTTTTCCATTTCCAAAGTTGTATCTATTGGCATATTAGTGCTTTTCTGTTATCTATAAATATCTACTGAGAAACTGATTTATTTCAAGTTCATTTGATGAGGAATGGTAAAAAGTAAACATTGTCCTGTCTACAGGCCCAGTCCCTGATTAGGCTGCAAGAAGTTAACCTTTAAAACTAATAGTACAAATAAACCTCTTTAAAACCAACATTAAAATGTTGGTTTTAAAGACTTCAATAATACCTGGTATATATTTAAATACAACAAACAGTGTCAAGAATTACTGTTGTTAGTTTATTAATCAGTGAATAACTTAGCACCACAACATACTAAAGATCTGTTGTTGCATCAACCTTCCAGAACCTCTCAGGTCTTCTGGTTCTGCTCTGAATCCAGAACCAGAACCAAACATGGAGAAGCAGCATTCAGCTTCTATGCACCACAAAGCACTTATCATGTTAAGCACTTTGAATTGCCTTGGTGCTGAAATGTGCTGTGCAAACAAACTTGACTGCAAGATTTAACGAGGTGCTTAGTTGTATCTCTGCCCTCTGTGTCCCAGTCAAAGGTTAATACTTTCCATGTCTATTGATGTTTTTTCAGGAAAGTAAGAGCTTTTATTAATCAAACACTACCACACCGGTGGTTTCAGGTCCAAGTGCTTTCAGTTAACAATGAAAAAGTGAAGGTATTTAAAACACAAACATGAAGAGCTATTTTTTTAACATCAATATTTTAAAAGGATGTAGCAGAAAATGCTTTTAAGCAAATGCTCCAGTTTACAGGAGCCTGTGTAATCCCTCCTGAAGATGTTACTGACTGACTGATTATAGAATACACTTCAAACAACTACTCTGTATAAAGGATATCAGACTTCCTGTCACTGAATGACATGAAGCAGATTCAGACGAAGTAGCTCTGGGTAGAAACATATTATTTAATGAGTTTCTTAAATTTGTTTTATGGAGCAGACACAATATAAGGCAGAGGTTCTCAACGTTGTCAGTATTTCCATCTGGACTTGTGAATCCTCAAATGTCCTGAGATCCCCTTAAAAATAGAACTAAATAAAAGAATATGGTATAGTATTTTTAGCTATAAATATCAAAACAGATAAAATCAGTACTTATGAGTGAATAAAAACAGATCCAAGTGGATACATTGTCTGCTGTCACTACCAGCCTCTTTCACTGGTATTTTGTGGGTTGGAAGCTGAACAGTTCTGGGAAGCACTGCTGATGAAAGTTTTCTTCTCAACTGCAGAGGATTCACCAATTGGTGCTGCTGAATTCAGAGGGAATTCTTTATGTGTAGATGAGGATTTTTATGAAAGAGTTATGCATTTTATTCTAAGTCCCAATCTTTAAAGAAATTGTTGACATAGAGTCCTGCTCTATGTTGGTTATTCTTCGTCACAGGGAACAGAAGTAGCTATGTGTGGGGAAAGCTGCAGCTCCAGCCAGAGCTATTCCCAGACTGTCTCCCACACTGGACGTTGCCATGGCAAACTCTCTGTATCTGCTTTCAGTCTGTGGGAGAAAGGACATCCGTCAGGAGATGCTTAGAGGTATGTTTATGTGCAGATGCAGA
Source organism: Poecilia latipinna (assembly GCF_001443285.1). Classification (NCBI taxonomy): domain Eukaryota; kingdom Metazoa; phylum Chordata; class Actinopteri; order Cyprinodontiformes; family Poeciliidae; genus Poecilia; species Poecilia latipinna. The sequence continues at coordinate 39,568 of NW_015114572.1, forward strand.
CAAATGTTTCGCCATCCTGGTAAAGATGTGGATCAAATGTAAACATCTTTTAATGCAGAAGAATCATCTCAAACTCATTTTGGTTTTTAGAAAAAAAATCATTCTTTAATTGGAGTAAATTTACTACGAGGGACAGATGAGAGGGAATAATTAAATATTTAAGGGGAAAATCCCCTCTGACACCTTTACCAACACACCTGCAGATGATGGATTGCACAGCCTCCGTTCTCTACTGGATACAGTTTAATCTTCTCTATCACTTCACAATAATGAAGCAAACGGAGAGAAGGATGTTGTTTGATCAGTTTTAGATTAATTTATCAAAATATTTTGAGTTGCTGAAAGATGCAAAGATAATCGTATCTATTAATAAACACAACCTGACTCCATCGTTTCATCACTAAGACCAATAGGAATGGATGGATTATGGTTTGACTTTTTTTGAAAAATGTCAAAAGATGAATTAGAGCTACATTGACTGTTTACTGCTAGAGTCCACCAGATATGTATTTAAATCCTCCTGCTATATCAGGGAATTCAAGATGCCATGCGATCAAACAAGCTCCCATACTGTTGCAGCTAAACAGGCCCACAGCATCACTGCTCCTCCTCCGTACACAGTATGCATTGGCAGATGTTTAAACCAAACACACCTGCAGTGGCTCAATCTGCGTCTCATCTGGCCAAATCAAGCACTTCCAGTTAAGGTCAGGGTTTAGCAGGTCTGCACCCCAACAAATGTGTCTGTGGTAATGTTTTTATTAAAACATTACCACAGACCACAGACACATATTCCCAACATGCCATTTCCACCTAACTGAATGTTGTTGATATATTCTCATTGATTTGTCTCTCATTTTCTATGAGATTTATGCTTCTGTGATAAATGATGAATTCATTTAAAGTGTTTTGGAGTTTTTTACCCATTTTTACCAAGCGAGGCAACAAATTTGTCCACAAATGCAAATATAAACCAAGAAAGTCAAAACAGTAAAAATATGCATTCTTCAACTTGAGAAACGGGTAGGCAGGCAGGCAGGCGGACGGACGGACGGACAGACGGTGTTACCTCCTTGCTGATGAAGTGGAAGGTGTTTACATAGGCCACTCCTCCTAGCAGACCTTCATAGAGAATGATACCAAAGACAATCCAGATGCTGGGCAGAAACTGGAAGAGCACAGCAAAGATGAGGAATACTGCATTCACCATCTGTGGCAGGCAGAGAGGAGGACAGGGAATAAAGATTTAGAACAATCTTTAGAAAAGACAGTGAAACTGCAGAACTTGAAACACTCACACATTCTATGCGAAAATGATCATCTATTATCTGTGACATGCTTGGAAAGCCTCAGCTGTGCGGCAGCTGTCATGCCTCTTGGCATGAGACATTTTTGATCCTTTGCTGTGTGGTCGGTCAGTTCGGCTCTGACTGTCCTCACTGAATAGTTGCAATCCAGCTAATATACTTTCCTTTTCTCCAGCCAAAAAGATCAGACTTGTTCATGCTCTTTTTGTAATCTACTGTAACCAGTCAACATGTAAACTGACATGTGTATAGTCCATCTGGACTGACTATCATCTCAGAGTAAAACTCGCTGTAAGACCGGGAACTTTTGTTGAATGTTTTCCATTTGAGAATTTACAACATGACCAGCTGCAAGTTGTCCGATCAATTAATAAATATATTTCAGTGCAACCACGAAAACACAGGCCTCCATAGCAACACTCTTGAGTTCATTTTGGGATACTCCAAGGTGTTCCCAGGTCAGAGCGTAATGTGGGTAATCTGGTCAATCTGGGGCCTTCACAGTGGGACAAAAACAAAATGCCATCATTCTGGATGACAGTGTAATTCGATACAGATAAGCTGTGAAAAAATGGAGCTCCTCTGCCTTCTCCCAGTGCTCCTAGTACTAACTGTAGAAGTACACAGGTTGCTAAGAAGCAGCCAATCAGAGTCAGAAGGAGGGTATTCCTGATTTTTGGTTTTCCTGTAATGGTGAGTTGTTTCATTAATCAGCGCAAACAGCAGGGTGTTTTATTTAGGTGGACTGAGAAAAAAATGGTTTCGGACCCCCTGGTTTAATCTGAGGTTGTATTTTTCTTCTTTCATAACCAGGTACAAACTACATAATAATTACATTTTTTCTGTCCCTCTGTAAGAAACACAAAATGCTGTATTGGTATATTGGTATATCTTCTGCTGATGGATAAGGATCTTTTATTTTAATTTCCATAGCAACTGAAATATTACAAGTAGAAAACATTTATCAAACAATTTTCCACTGATAAAGAAAAGTCTGCTACTGTACATAATAAATCTATCAGCCAAGTTTAATAACTCAAGAAGAATAAACCAACAAATACTGAAGCATATTATTTTTAGAGAGAGATTCCACCTGGTGTCATTTTCCACCAGCTGGCCCTTCTGGGAGCCTCCTGCACTTATTTAACAGGCATTATTTCTAATTCCTTTAAGCAGACATAACCATATAAGGTTCTGCTGTATTTGATGAACCTGGCTACAATTTTGATAAGCTGGCTACAAGTGCAGTCACATGTTACCATGGTCACTGACAGCTAATGCACTTCTAGATTTGTAGTTGGTCCATTTCTCACCTGCAGTAGCGAGAAAATACAGGTTTTCCTGAACTTTTTCAAACGCAGAGAGGATCGGGACACAAACACACCAACCTGGTACAAGGTCTGGTACCTGAGCAAATACACAAACAACCAACAATCAGAACCTTCTACCTGAATGAAACAACATCTAACAATTAAATAAAAAGACAGTTTACTGACCAGCGATACTGTTCCGCATGCGATAAGGAAGAGTTGTGAAAAAACAGGAGCTCCATCTGACAAATACAACAAAAAGAAAATCAAAATTCTTCACATCTAAATGTTTCTAGTCATTTTATTGTTAAAAAGAATAATTTGTCCTTCATGATAGTTGCAGCTTATAATTCCTAGCATCTCACAAAAAAAATACAGCATGCAGTGAGATGAGTGTGAGGCCAGAGGTCACTATAGAGCTTACCAAGCCTTGGTTGATGAAGTACTCAGCAAAGTAGACCAGTCCCAGAGGAATAACAAACGGTAACAAGCCCTGTTCACAGAAACAATATACACTCTTAGTGTTTGATGACAATGAAGAAAATCTTCCAAACGTGTGAGAGATGCACTTACCTTGGTGACAGCTAACTTCTCCTGCAGGGTGACCGGTCCCATGGTCCTGTCCTCTGTTACAGTCAATGAGGAGAGAATAATCAGTCACTACACATGCATTCACTGTGGAGATCATCATCATCATCATTACAGCTATTACAGTTACATGATAAAATATTCATAACCATTTTACTCATGTCACACTACAGCTACAGATTTTAGTGTATTTTATTGGGACTGAATGTGACCAATCAACACGCTGTTGATCAACAAACTCAACTGCATTTAGTGTTGCCTCTGCTCAGACAACGGTAAATGTTTTGGCCTAAATGTTAAATGTTTGGTGTGGATGAGAAGGAACATGTCAAATCCCCATAATTCCACCGTCCCCACAATCAAACATGGTGGTGTTTACTGATGGGATGTTTTTCTGGTCAGACCTGATGGGAAGATGGATGGCACTAAACCCAGAACATCAAAACATCCAGGTTTGGTTGGGTGTATAAAGGGTTTAATCTAAAGGTGGGACTTGAGTTAATTACAGGGTTAAATTGAATCAAAGTGCTATAGCCAATCAGTTCCTCAGTGTTTCAGGAACTCCTGATCATTCCTGGAACTTGTTTGTGGACCGTGCACGCTGACGTTAGCGTTGGGGATGCTACATGTTTAGCATTGAGAAGCTATTTAAGGCTTGAATAGGTTCACTGATAGGCTAACTCCTTTTAGCACAACTTGAACACAACAATTTAATCAGATCTGTTTCAGAAGCAGAAATGAACCTGAAGCAGCTTTGTCCTCCATCATTTTGTTTCGCGTCAGATTTTCAGGCGTGCCAGAAACACAATACAAAGGTTCCGGCTCGGGTCTTTTATATTCTCATCATAATACAGGTATGACAGTCATATATTCATTCTTTTTCTCTCTGCCTTCTTAAATCCAAAAATAAGTAGTTTAGACTTCAACACATATACTTCTGGATTTTGATAATTGCTGTGTGTAAAGTCATGACAAGGTTATTTACTTGATGTTTGTTCTGTTGCTGAATTGAACTGAGATGAACTGGATCATTTAAAGTCCTGAGTATGCTTCATTAAATGACTCTTGAGTTTAGTAAAGATGCTCTATCAACCTTCCCCACTTAGTGGTGACTTGCTTATTTTGCCCAGAATTAAACTGATATAGAAATATGAACAGACTTTTTCCAGCAAATCAAGCTTACATCCAGATTCTTATCACTTGCTCTGAAAAATTAAAGCCAAATTAGTGGACAGCAACCACATTACATGATAACAAGCATGCCTTATGAAGAAGAAGTCTTCATTTAGAGATTAATTACTTTCTAATCAAACCAAATATCAACACGTTTTCCTCAAACAGAAAAACTGACATTTCAGTCAGATCAGATAAAACCAATAGAAGACGTGTCAGTCTTTTAAGATATGATGCAGGCCAACTCATATTGATGGACAAACTCTGATATTACATTAACTGATTGACCAATTACAAAATCAAGCATTCTGGAAATTCTATGTTAATGTTAGACATCCTAGATGTTGCTGGGTGTTTTACCTGGAGCTGATGTCTCCAGGTCATCTTCTAATTCATCCATCAGTCGCTGTCGTTCCTCCGAGTCCACAGGTGGACACTCTGTCTCCGACCTGCTCCACTGAGGTAGAGAAGGTTCAGGAACCAGCAGAAAGAAATAGCTGGTAATGGAGGAAGAACACATACATATAATGATCATGTCAGACATTGATTCTTCTTTGTAATGTGTTCCTACATGACATGAGTTTTAAGGGTACATCCTTTTTCAGCCTATTGTCCCACAATAAAGCACAAGAAATTACTGAAAGTGCTTACTAGATACTTCAACACATACCTGCTTTGCAAAGGTTTCCATACCAACAGACTTTCAGACTGTTTATTTCATTGGGATTTATTTTAATAAACCAACACAAAGTAGTCCAGAATCATAAAGAGCAAGAAAATATTTGGAAATTGGAGAAGTGTGCCTTTGTTTCCCTGCATTCATTCTGTTACTAGCTCACAGCACAGCTGCGTCTCTATCAGCTCTCCAAGTTTCTGAGCTCCCGCCTCACAGAGCAGCTCTCCCATGCAACTCCTTCAGACTAGCCAGCAGCAATTAGCAAACAGCTGATGGAACTGCACATCTACAAAACTCACAGCATTCAGTTTCTATGCACCACAAATCTGGAACAAACTTCCAGAAAATTGAGAAACAGCTGAAACATTGAGCTCCTTTAAATCTAGCCTAAAACCCTCCTGTTTAGAGCTGCTTTTGAGCCATAATAACTGGATATTTGATGAGTATTGATAATTTTGATGATGGCACTCATTAAAATTTAATGTTTGTTTCTGGTTTTTCAATTGTTGACTACATCTTGTTCATATGTCTTTTTATTTTTGTGTGTCTATGAGGTAAAGCACTTTGAACTTGATTCAAACAGCTCTGAACAGCTTTATTGCTGAAATGTACTGTACGACTGCGCTTGTTTGATTAATTATACAAGCTAATTCTCAGAGCAATGCTGGTAAAAACATCATTAAAGGGTCAATAGAGGAGCCATGTTGTGATGACTTCCTGAAGGCAGAGTTTCAAAGAAAAGGAGTTTTTAAAAAGACAGTAGCCCTTTGCAAGGTGCTAAATTAGTCAGTAAAATTTCTTTTAAGTCATATATGATATGTACATTTTTATAACAACTGAAGGTAACATAGTTGCTTGATTGAGTGACACTGCCCTTTTAAGTCTGGTGCTGGTGCAATAAGCAATTAATTGCGTGAAAAATTAAAATGAGCTCGGTAGAGTAAGTTGAAGAGTAAGTTTGTTTACATAAACATCATAATCCATTTTTTTATCGTTTCGTTTGTAAGTGGTTTTTATTTCTATTTTTTTATTGATTGTTTTTGGTTGTTTGATCTTGGATACTTATACATTAAACCAGATAAAAACTAAAACTGTTCTGTCATGTTCACAGAACCATGCTCTGATGTAACTTCAATTAATAGCATGAGAACTTCAAATTTTTTTCTAAGCTTAGCATAAGTGGCTTGTGACCAAACTGAAACGGCGTCATCAGTTTGAAAAGGGAGAGACTGTCAGCACGTTTCTAATACTTCCTGAAAGCAGCTCATTACAGAAGTAACACGTTTTTAACAGCATTTCAACACTTACCTAGCTAGCATTGCAAACGGAACAATTAACATGATGAGCAGTGTTGTCCGGGGGGACAGATGTGCCTGGATGAGGCCTGCATAGAGAAGGGAACCAGCAACACCAGCAGCACCAGTCCCAGAACCCCAGCCTTCCAGAACATTCCTGAGGATGAAGGCAGCAGAGTTACTAACCCCAAGCCACACAGTCTAAGGGTTTACACCTAATATTATATGATGGATAATGGAAAGGTTTTCACACTCCTTGAACCCTTCCACCTTTTGCCCAAATATTTCAATGTATTTTGTTGGAATTTTATGTAGCAGAACTGCACATGGGAGCTCTAAGGATAAAACCCAAGGACTGCATAACATTATGCACAAAATGTTGTGGAATATTATGATATTAATATAAGTTGCAATACATTAAGAAATACTTAACAATATTAAGGATGAATTTGCATTTGCTACATTGGAACTTATTAAGCAAACTTGTTTCCATCTTGCCTTTAAAGCACTGACTTACTTTTTTTTGGAAAAGCCAAAAAGCAACTCAAGAGAGCGTACTTTTTTATTATTTGTGAAACTGAGAAAGTTATTTCAAATTTTGACATTTACATCAACCTTTACTAATGCGATGATTCAAAACGTGCATAAAAAGACATTGAAATGTATATGTATATATTATGTTTCTACATAATATAAAGAGTAAAAGAGTAAATATATAAAGAGAAAATGAAGCCACATAATTCTGTTCTTTGTAGCTGGGAGAATGCATGGACATTTTTATCCAGCAGCCACAGTCCAGCGCATACAGCGGTAAAACCAACTGACCAAACCTGTCCATCTTCTAATGACGAAGTGAGCGAAGCTCCACTTGGGCTGAGACCCAAATGAAAGAACAAAAACATGCAGAAAGAAAATTTGGCATAATTTGGCCTTTAAGTATTTATTCACATGTCATGAGTCATATTAAAATGACATTCGTCAACATTATCAACATTATCCTGCAGGTTGTAGCACAGTCCCACTCTTGGTTATTATGTTTGATTCAGTTTAAGCACCTTATAAAACTCAAAAGAAACTAAGACATAGATGACGGTTTTACCTGTTGAAGAAGACACTGAGTGACAGGAATGATAGTTCCCCCAGCCCAGAGCTTATACTGGCAAAGATCACTCCTGTAACAACACAGAGTGAGCTCAGTGTGAATGCAGGAACTTTTAGCACACATGCAAAGAAACCAAAAAGTTTATACAGAAACATCCCCACCTTAGCATTACTGTACAATTTTCCTGAACTGAACTGAGTAATGTAGCTGTGCGTCATGGTAAAATGGTACAATTTATTTGAAGGGGTGTGCATAAGACTGGCATGACACTGTCATAAACATAATATAACACCTGTCATAAACATAAAGGAGTCTTCATGAATGATTACAAGTGTTGTTGTGAATTATCATTAGGGAAATAATGACATTTTTAATGCAAAGTTGACACTTTTAATTCACATTTAATCCCAGTTTTACTGTAACTTTGCATAAAAATGTAGTTATTTACCAAATAATGCTAAGATGATATTTTTAATGTACTTTTAATACAACTATTAATGCACAGTTGCATTAAAAGGGTCAAAATTTCATGTATACTTCAAATACATTATCTTTGTTGTTTCCTGGACTCTTCTGAGGGCATAGCAGCAACATGCTGCTGTGTTAAAACTCTCAGTTTGATCACATCAGTTCGCCTCCTTTGATAAGAAATGATCACAGAAGGGTGTATTAATAACTGCACTTATCATGATGAGCTGCTTCAGGCTCATTTCAACATGAAGCTGTGATATCATATCTCCATGCATGCAGAGAAGATAAGGTGCAAACTAAACTGAAATGACTAAAATCTATCATCTAACGCCTTCATCATTATCAGCTTCACCACACATACCGAGAAGAGTTGGAGCATCAATAATTACCAACAATACTTAGCCACACAGCGAAGGAAAAGGAAACAAGCAGGAAACTTGCTGCTGCCATAGCGACACAAAACAGCACCCGAAAACTAGAAATAATAAAAGAATTTGCTTTTAGAGTTTTGGAAAAGAATGGATCCTTACTTTAATTTTCTGATTAATATAAACAATTTATAAACTGTTTTACTTGGAATACTGTGAATAAAAATTAAGTACTGAAAAAAAAAACACTAAAACTTTCAACATTCTTCCCATCAGATTTGCTTCTTAAACATGTCAAGCTTGATCAAATATACTTATGGAATTTGAAGTAATACTGATGAACTCACCCATAGGGTACTTTGTGGATCACAAAGGGAGCTAAAATCTTGATGAAGAGTGTTGGAAGAATGTCAGCCAGAAGCACAGCCTGCAAACACACATTACCTCTGTTTACCTTCATTCATTCTGATCTAACAGAACTTATTACGAAAAGTTTTTTCCATGTTAAATACAGTGCTCACATTTTCACATTTTGTCACATTTCCTCAAACTTCTAAGGATTTCATGTAACACAACAACAAAAGCTACTGTAAGGCTGTGAAGTGAATGGAAAAAGACCATCATGAATTTGTATGCATCCCCATTTAGTATTTTACCCCTGAATAAAATCCAGTCAAACTTTCAGAAGTCCCCTTATATGTATATATATATATATATATATATATATATATATACACACACACACACACACACACACACACACACACACACACACACACACACACACATATATGTATGCAAATAGAACAACAAATCTATTATGACAACAAAATTACTTTATTCTCAGCTGTCTTTCTTTCCAACATTTTATTCAGCCTGATATCAGCTGAAGGTCCTTCTGCAAGACAGTTCCAAAATAAGCCCTCACCTTGATATAAAGCATATGATCCCTTATGATTACATCCGGATATCTCATATCCATGGCCCCAATTAAATAATTTCAATAAGCAAACAAAAATCCTTGAAGTTAGTGAGATCAGGTTATTTCCAGGATGCATAGAATACTCAGGAGGAAAACCCAAAAACAAATTAAGCAATGAAGGAAATGGGAAACCTTTATGCTCAACCAAATTCCTTTAAAAGGAAAAGAAAATAGCAATATGAAGTCATAATGCTATTTCATATTGCCAAATGCCTAAACATTAATGACAGTGATCCCTGATGGCAGCTGCCTCTTACTGTGTGGTAAAGTGATGTTCCCAGTTCTCCACATCATAATCTAACTGGACCTAACCATGAACACTTGAGTAAATTCAGATTCCATCTCTTTTTATGGGGTTTAAAGGAATGGAGCTAAACGCTTTGCTGTCTGATGCATTAGAACACCCCGGAAATGATTTCCCAGGCTAATGGTGGATGTTACTGGTCTGGTCTGGTCAGAGGCAACCAGAGAGAGAGTCTCCTCTTACCCCGGTGCTGACAGGACTGCAGTCGTACCGACTACTGTTCCTACTGTTTCCAGCTCGGAAGCCCACAGCCAGCTGATCTGAAGCCTGGAATGTAAGGGTCACAACATTCGGTGATTAAACACCGAATGTTGTTTAATCGGTGTTTAATGGTTAGATAATGGTTATTATCTAACCATTAATAACTATGGTTATTAATGGTTAGATAATAATATATGTGTTTAATCACATTGGCTTTCTTACAGTCACTGTTGAGTTTTTTGATTCTTGCTTTTCAAGGATGTCGTGAGCCGCACTCAGCATGACCACATAAGCAAAGTTGTTGCAAAGTCCAAGGAGCCTGAAGAAGGAACAAGACAAAAGGAGCATATATATATATATATATATATATATATATATATATATATATATGCAACGGCAGTTAAAGGTCCTTCTACTAATCAGTGCTGAATGCACAGCAGACATTTCTAATTTTAGTCTATCACATAAAATACTAAACAACGCTGCAGTTTGTGGTTATAATGTTATGACAGTGACATGGTTACTTTTGCAAGACTCTGGAAATATTATAAATACAAAATACGCAGAACGAAAAAATTATTGAAACAATTTAGTTTCTATTCTTCATCCGTAAGGAGGAAGTAACACTAGAATCACCTGATGGCTGGAGGAAGGCGTGGCTTCGCTGGCTGGAGTTTAGTTCTCAGCCTTTCTTTTTACTCTTTTACGGTTTTGTTCCTTTCAATATTATTAAACACAACTATCAGCCATCCAGGCTAATATTAACAACAACAAAAAAAAAACATTCAATTTGCTGAAGCAGTAAATTGAATGTAGATTGAATTTGCAGACATATTTTAGGATTATATCAGTAATCACTCACCAAAAGCCCCACCAGTTGCGCCATTTAACGCAACAACCTGGACACAACAGAGAAAACAAAGTGAAACGAGATTTAATCCAAAAGGTGGGTGAAACTGACAGCTGGGTGACCCACCATTATTACCAGGCTGCTGGGGTTGGTCAGCATTAATGCTGGCTGAGCGCTCCATGGTCCTAACCATGAAAACATCCACGGAAACAGGCTACCAAAACGTCCCAGAGTCAACGTTCACCAACATTCTGAGTTTCAAAAAAACAACAGCAACACTGACTGACTTTGCTGACTTAGCTACTGTTTGTCCGAAAAACGTCAGAAGTTGTATGTTTCGTTTGAAAATGCTCCCCCAGAAACACAGCCAGGACCGTCCGTTCCTATGCCGCTGGAATACCGCAGCGCTGGGCCATGCAACTAATACAGAACACCGGCAAATTAATGTCAGATTAATTGGGGGCTTCAATTATGAATTTCCGTAATGTTATAATACAATAAATAAATCTGCGGAGCACTATACAAAGAGCCGAGTTAACACATTTCAATTTAATGGATATTTTCTGCAATCCACAAAGGACTCCGAAATTTGCAGGGAAAACTATCACCAGAACCCCCTATCGAATGAATTATTATGTGATTTTAAGCTGGTTTAAATGGGTTGGTTTTCATGTCCCTGACCCAGCTTTGAGCATAGTTTATATTCAGTAGGGTTCTGGTTGGAACCATTACAGAAGTCAGATCTACTTTATTCATTCAAACTATTGTTTGGATGTCTGTTTGGGAATATCTAAACCTAAACTTTAGATTCAGAATACATTTTAAGGTATGCACTCAACCTTTATTCTTAGAGTAAGGGCGCTGTGAAGTGTATGTGAAGGCATCATCGGGGAGCCGCCCCCTCCAGACGGGGTTTTGACGCCCCCTCTGGTGCAGCGCCCCTATGCGTTGCATGCGCTGCATACCCACTTTTTGCGCCACTGAGCATGATACATGAACTCCAAGTGCTACTGCAACATATTGGTAGGCTACATGTCTCGTGTTTTATCCAGTCCTAAAAGACTGAGATCTTGTGACTATGTGAAGGACATCACTAAACAGTGAGGTATCCAGCATTGTCTTGCTGGAGACCTCTTAAATTTGATTTGTGCATTATCCTGCTGGAAGTAGTCATCAAAACTACTTTCATGGAACTCTCTGGCCATGAAAGGGATGAACATGGTCCCCAACAAAACTTCACCAAGGAAATGAGGGGACTTTTCCTTTGTTGTACTGGTGGGGGTTCTTCCTGGTTGTTTGCTTTGATGAGTCAATAGTCAGTTGGAAATGGGTTTATCTAGAAAAAACAATCTGACAAACACATGTTGTTCATGCCAAATTCTGAGCTGACCATCTGAATGTTGCAGATGAAATTTAGACACGTTTGTCCCAGCAACCTTTTCCCTCTCAGTTACTTTCCAGCACGCTGTCTCGTCACCACCAGACATTACCACAACATAACCACAAACAAAAACAACAACTTAAGAAACATTTAGAGACTTGACAGATGTTTGCAGTGGTGTTCAATCATTCACATAATAAAAATACAAAAATTTAACCTTAAAGTAAACAAACAAAAAACAAAAGCTAGTGATGGTTTGTAATGTCATGTATAGATTACCAGATGCCATATTACACTAAGGCCAAGATATTTAGAGACAACATCTGTTCCTTTATAATGAGACTCGGGATTCAGTCAGTGTATGTGCAGATAAGGTACGGTGTCTTGCCAAACTATTCATTTGTAGCCTTTGAACTTTATCAAATTTTGTCACATTAGAGCCGCAAACTTCAATGTACTTTACAGGGAATTTATATATATATATAAAAAAAAACATAAAATAGAACATGACTATGGAAAGAAACAATAAATGGTATACAAAACATTTAACAAATATAAATCAGAAAGAGGCGGTGGTCTCTTTTATCACTCCCTTTTATTCTCATACCCCTAAAAAAATTATGTGCAACAAGACACAGTCAAGTCCACTGAAATGTCTGATTGCGCTATGACAAAATGTGAAAAAAGCCAAAGGATATGAGTAGTTTTGTGTTATGGTGTAAGGTAAACATTATAAACATTTATGCAAAAAAAAAAAAAAAAAAAAAAGCTCCAGTATTAAATTCAAAGAAATATAAAAAAAATATTATGTTTTTCTGAATTATTTCAGATTTTTGTCCACACAAAGTGAGGAGATCTTTTAAATCTGCATCAAAGTGAATATAAACATTTCTCCTCTGCCCATGCCTGGAGGGGCTGGGTGATGCATCTGATAAGAGTTTCTTATCATCGGCTGTGTGTATAAAACTCCTGCAGTCTCTCGGCTCCACAGAGCTGCATCTCAGAAATGGCTGTGGGTAAACTGTTCGCTCTGCTGGTTCTGCTCCAGTGCTCTGCAGGTGAGACACAAGATCATTCATTTTAAGGGTTCCTTCATTCCCAACATGTTGACAGCCTCACAAACTTCTTATTTGTGAGGTTGATATTATAAATATCTTTTCATTATTTAGTCAGTTTTTCAGGATGTCGGTGGCCACCTTAATGTTGTTTCTTGTGTTGTGTCATTAGGTGCACACCAATTTTTTGTCTACACCAAAATGTTTAATTCTTTATTCTGAGGTGACACTACTGTATATTTCTCCTTTATTTATTTCTTTTAGCTTTGATGGGGGCTGCAGTGAGGAGCTCCATCATTGGTGGGGGGGACGCCCCAAAGGGCAGGTGGCCTGGTTTGGTCTACCTTGACATCACCACAGACAGTGGGAAGAGAAAGTGGCACTGCAGTGGTTCAATTCTCAATCAGAAGTGGGTCATGACTGCTGGGCGCTGCTGGGATGAGTAAGTCTGGATGGAATTATTGAGTATTTTCTAATAATCTTCCACAATTATACAGCTGCTAGTGTAAATGTCTGAACCATAAATATGCTTTATATGGAGTTAATCAGAGGCTTTCACAAAATACATTTCCATCAGTTAATGTAGTTGATTAGAATGGATAGAAAACTGATACTAAGAATATTAGCAGTTGTGCTAACTTTGGCATATTTCGATGCTTATTATTGACATGTTTGTTAACATGCATTGTTGTAATTTCAATAAATAAAATGAAATGAAAGACTGACAGGACAAGGCTATTAAGAATAATTCAAAATATCCATAAATGAATACTTAAAATTTAATAACATTTTTAATTCACCCATAGTCTTAAGAGATAGGGACCCCACGAGTTTTTGAGGGTCTGGCTTTGTGCCTTTTACTAGATATTTTTTTGTGTGTGGTTTCGGGAACTGACGGTCTGAAGGGACATGTCTGACCCCGCTTCCTGCTGTCTGACCGTCACATCTAACCCTCCCTCGCTAAGACTGTGGGAGGGTCAACTGGATATTAATTACATATAAACAACAAACAGATGTTTGGTTGGTATTATTTCTACATTAGCTATCATGGAGATACCTTAAATGTATTTTTAATTTATTGATGTAATTAAGTGAAACATATTTATCTTACAACTGATAAGGTATATGTAATCGTGGTGTGTGCACAAGCAGCAGCATCATCTACTTTGGTCTTTTATGTAACATGAGTTATGTAATTCAAAATGTGTAGAATTGATTTTTCTCAATGTCCTGGCAGCTAAAATAAGAGAGATCTAATCATTTTGTTTTATCAAGACAGATAAAGGCAGTAAAGGAGAGTAAACGGATACTTGAGATGAGAAGTGTCATAAAGTGTTTGAGAGTTGGATTTACAGGGGATGAAAAAGAGGTGGTAATTTGGTCTCCTTTGTTTGTTTTTGTGTGTTTCAGTGAACTGAGGACCAGGTGGGATCGAACAGGAGTCTGGGTCGGCACATATGAGCTGGGCATGCCATCTGAACGTTACATGGACGTAGACATTGTTGATCGTCTTCCTGAATTCAGAGTTGCTGGCAATGGCTTTGTCAATGACATTGCGCTGATAAGGTTAAGAAACCCTTTAGACTTCTCTAAGAACGTTGCTCCAGTGATCTTACCGAAAGAGGATGAAATCTTTGATTCTTCCTCCGAGTGTTGGATTGCAGGCTGGGGTAGTATTGGCAAAGGTGATTTTATTTTCCAATTGTTTACACTGTAAAATCACATAAGTAATGTTTTCAAAAATTTGCAATTGGAAATACTTTTTGAACCTTCTTATAATGAACAATTTTTCGACATTAAAAGCTACTTGAGTAAACACTCATCGTTGACATGAAGCCTGCATGACTCTTTATGTGTTTCCATCCAGTTCCTCTGCCACAAACAAAAGCTGTTCAAGAGGTGCAGATTTCCATCTTGCCTCGGAAAGATTGTAAAGCTGCATATCCGACCATGACTGATTCAATGTTGTGTGCAGGCGACCCCAAAGGGATAAAGAACCCCTGTGATGTGAGTTTCAGCATCTATGTGAACTGAGATGATGTTCTATTTCAATATCTGTGTAGACGTTTGTGTATGAAAGCAAAAACTTTAATTCAAATCATGCCAAGGCCTTCTTAATTTGATGATACTCTGTTGAGACACAAGACAAAACACACACAAACACACTCAGACAAAGTCGCATGAATGCAGTCAGCTGAAAAAGAGATAAATACAACAACAACCAAAAGGATGAATGCTTAACATAATTTAAAGTAAGAATAAACTAAGAACCAAATGCAAGAATAAAGTAAAGAAGCAAAATCTAAGCAGAATATAAAAATAAACAAATGCATGGCTAAAATATGACATGGAAGAAACCCCTAAAAGCCCAAACAAGCACCGATCATGATACCAGCACTCCTAACTTAATCTAATATTTAATTAGATTTTCAAATGCTTCGTAAGAAAAATGGCAGAAACTATTCAAATTTGTTTTTATTAGTATCACTTACATTACATTTTATCAAATAATGACAAAAAACCAAGGTGTGGTGAGTTTTCATGATATAGCTGAATTAAAACATAGTCCTGCCAGAAATCTGTTCATGTGTTCTTGTTACTTGTACCCAGTCCGACTCGCTCAGCGTTTCATTCCTTCTTTTCAATGCACTGGGTTCATCCAGGAACTCAGACTTGTCCCTAACATCCAAATAAAACCAGGCAAACCTGATCAGTTTTGTCTCAGCTCCCCCTCAACATGTGTGCTTATGTACAATAACTACAATTTAATTATCACATAGTTTCAGAGCATTGTGCAATTTGATTGTATAAGCAGGCTCAGGGAATAAAACCTAACTTTAAGTTAAATCTGCTTCTCCACAGGGTGACTATGGCGACCCGCTCATGTGCCGAACAGCCAGAGGCTTTGTGCAGGTGGGAATCATGAGTTATGGGAGTCCGAAAGGTTGTGAGGTCCCAGGCGTTCCTAGCATCTACACACAAGTCTCCAGCTTTATGGGCTACATCAAAAGTCGAATGGAGCAACTCGACAAAGAATTCGCCTCTGACTAATGTTCCCAGAAGTCAGAGGAAGTCGAAGGCTTCCCTAACCAGCAGAGTTGCTGCCTTTCTCAGCTTGTCTCCTTATCCAGTCAACCCTTACTGCTCTCTCTCTCTCCCTGTCAAACATTTAATCACATTGCATTAAAACTTTGAAGCATCACTTTTGTTGTCTGTTTGTGTTTATTTCATAAACTAATGTTGTCTGCAGCTCAATGAAAAAAAAAAAAAACATTAACCAGCTTAAAAATTTTAAATAAAGACTTCCCTAAGCAAACTACTCCACAATTATGCTACTTAGTAGTGCTTGAATAACTATCATTTCATTTGTTGCCA
This sequence comes from Poecilia latipinna, assembly GCF_001443285.1. Lineage (NCBI taxonomy): Eukaryota > Metazoa > Chordata > Actinopteri > Cyprinodontiformes > Poeciliidae > Poecilia > Poecilia latipinna. The sequence continues at coordinate 56,006 of NW_015114572.1, forward strand.
TAGACACTTTAGGTTTTTGTTTTGGTGCAGTTTTCAACTACATAGTTACTGCTCACAAAAACTGCTTCAAATATTGGCAGCTTGCAGCTGAAGTTTACTCCAGCTAGAACTGCAGCTGACGGAAATCCATCTGTCCACTCTGGTACGATGTGCACTGGTTTACTCTGAGCAACACAGGCAGGATGATACCACACTGTGACAGTTTTCTATTTCTAGGTGATTTTAATATTCATGCTTAGTGCTTAAATACACCCCTGACTATTGACTTTTTAAACCTTACAGACTCTTTTAATCCTGGTCAGGCAGTTAAAGCCCCAACACATGAATGTGAATATATAATACTCTGGCTTTTGTGTTGTGTAGTGCTCTGTCTCTTTGTGATATTAAAATCTGTGCTATTCACTTCTCAGACTGTATCCCAGTCGTATTTGAACTCTCTCTTACCTGACCACCTATGACTTACTCTCTCTGATTAGTTCAGCTTTCTTAGAAATTCTACACTTTTCTAGAACTTAGACAAATAAAAGGAGATTCTCTGATAATTATCAGAAGACTATTATACCAGCAAAAACAAAGTACAGTGGCTTGTAAAAGTATTCACACCTCTTGAACTTTTGCATATTTCGTCACATTACGACCACAAACATAAATATATTTCATTAGAACTTTATGTGAAAAACCAACACAACATGTCATACAATTAAGTAGAAAGAAATGTATACATGACTCAAAACATGTTTTACAAGCAAATCCCTTAAAGATACAGAGTGCAAAAGTATTCAGCCCCTTGTGTCAACACTTTGTGGAACCACCTTTCACTACATTTACAGCTGCTAGTCTTTAGGGTTTATGCATCTAGTGACTGAGTTTTTTTCCCCATTCTTCTTAGTAAAGCAGCTCAAACTCAATCAGATTAGATGGAGAGTTTGTGAACAGCAGTTTTAAAATTTTCCCACAGATTCTGGGTTTAAGTCTGGACTTTGACTGGGCCATTCTAACACACGAGTGTGGTTTGTTTTAAACCATTCTATTGTAGCCTGGTTTATGTTCAGGGTGTTTGTCCTGATGGAAGCTGAAGCTCTGCCCCGCTCTCCAGTCTTTTTCAGACTTCCCTGATCCTGCTGAAGAGAAGCACCCCAGAGCATGATGCTGCCACCACCATGTTTAAAGGTGGAGATGGAGTGTTCAGAGTGACGAATGTTTTGCATTTTGGTTAAAAAGTTTAATTTTGTTCTGATCTGACCAGAGCTCCCTCTCCCTCGTTTGCTGGCTTCTGGCAAACTGCAAACAGGACTGTGGACAGGTTCCCCCTCTGAGCTGTGGATCATCTGGTCCAGATTAACAATGAGCCTCTTGGCTGCATCTCTGATCAGAGCTCTGCTTGTTCAGCTGAAGTTTAGGTGGACAGCCTCAACTTGGGCTAATATTAACATTTAACACATTAAACTCAGTTCTGATTTAATGTGTTAAATTAGAACAGGAGTGTCCAAAGTCGGTCCTCGAGGGCCAACATCCTGCATGTTTTAGTTCTCTCCCTGGTTTAGCACATCTGCATCAAATTATGGCTCGTTTGAAGGGCTAAAGAGAACATTGACTTGCTGAGGAGGTTGTTACTACGACTACGGAGAGAGCCTGACATTTGTTATGGTTTATTTTTGGTCAACTTTGGATTTTTTTTTTTTTTTTTTTTTTTTTTTTTTTTTTTTGTTTTTCTTTTTTTTTTCCATTAAATATTTAAAAATCTGCATACCACTCTGCATTTGGGTCCAAACACACATCATGACGCTCTGCCTGGAGGGGCTGGGTGATGCATCTGATAAGAGTTTCTCATCATTGGCTGTGTGTATGAAACTCCTGCAGACACACAGCTGCATCTCAGCCATGGCTGTGGGTAAACTGCTCGCTCTGCTGGTTCAGCTCCAGTGCTCTGCAGGTGAGACACGAGATCATTTTACATAGAACAAAATGCGTGATAAAAAAAATAAGAGATATCCTGACTGTCCATGCTTCTTGTGTTGCGTAAATAACTTTATCAATTGAGTTCACACGACTGTGATTTAAAATGGAATAAACAATATTTACACCAAAATGATAAACTAGATATTTTAGCCTCATGATAAGCATGAAGATAAACACTACTGTGTATTTCTCCTTTATTTATTTCTTTTAGCTTTGATGGGGGCTGCAGTGAGGAGCTCCATCATTGGTGGGGGAGACGCCCCAAAGGGCAGGTGGCCTGGTTTGGTCTACCTTGACATCACCACAGACAGTGGGGAGAGAAAGTGGCACTGCAGTGGTTCAATTCTCAATCAGAAGTGGGTCATGACTGCTGGGCGCTGCTGGGATGAGTAAGTCTGAATACAGAACTCTTCATTTTCTGATAATCTTCCACAATTATACAGCTGCTAGTGTAAATGTCTGAACCATTAATATGCTTTATATGGAGTTAATCAGAGGCTTTCACAAAATACATTCTCTTAATGTAGTTAATTGGGTAGAAAACTGATATTATCAAATACTATGAAAGTATGAGCTTATTGTAAAAATATTAAACATAATATCTATAAATAAGGGAGAGCTGGTTGTCTTCTTTTGTCAAGACAGATAAAGGCAGTAAAGGAGAGTGAACAGATCCTTGAGTTGAATAGTGTCATAAAGTGTTTGAGTTGGATTTACAGGGGATAAAAAAGAGGTGGTAATTTGGTCTCCTTTGTCTGTTTTTGGTGCTTCAGTGAACTGAGGACCAGGTGGGATCGAACAAGAGTCTGGGTCGGCACATATGAGCTGGACAAGCCATCTGAACGTTACATGGATGTAGACTTTGTTTATCGTAAAACTGAGTTCAGGGTTACTGTCAATGGCTTCATCAATGACATCTCCCTCATAAGGTTAAAAAACCCTTTAGACTTCTCTAAGACCGTTGCTCCAGTGATCTTACCCAGCGAGGATGACACCTTCAATTCTTCCTCTGAGTGTTGGATCGCGGGCTGGTGGAGAATAAACGATAGTAGTACGTTTTTCACACACACACACACACACACACACACACACACACACACACACACACATTAAGGGTGAACTTTATGTGTTATCACAATATATTATGGTAATATTATGATGGCGATAAAAGTGACAATAAGACCTATTTATTCTCTTTTAGGCAACCTTTATGGCTGTCACAGCGTGGCTCTTGAAAATCAAACCTTTTGTAATACACTTCTACAGTCACAAAATGAAGTGTTATTTATATCAGACTGCAGAAAGTAACTTCATTTAATGATTTTCAAACAAATTAATATTTATGGATGCTTTAGTTACGCAAACGGTAGAGAAACTAGTAAAACTAACAATCCTGACAACATGGACAGTTTTAGGGGGTTTCAAACATGACCAGTTGGAATTTATCGTAACAACAATAAATTGGAATTCTTAGATAAATCTAAATAAATCCATGAAATTTATCGCAATAAATGAGCAGTGCATTAAATGTCCATCCCTGTGACACACATTATATACAGCAGGTGCATATTCAGAGATCTGTTTCCTCACCTGTATCTCTCTCTGTGCCCATGTAGCCTGGGGAGAGAAATCATTGACTCTACAGGAGATGAAGGTTCGAATTGTGTCTCAGACTAGATGTAAAGTTGCATTTCCAGACCTGAGTGATAACATGCTGTGTGCAGGTGGTCCTGCTGGAGGAAAATATTCCTGCAACGTGAGTTTCAGCATTTATATAAAAGCTAACATGCAGAACGTCAGTCTGATCTAAAATGCAGCGAATGAGGTTATGTGGAGAACATCCACAAATTTTACAGATTAAGTCAAACAGTTTCGTTGTGAAAAAATAAAACCATCTGCTAAAAATATATAAGCTTTTTCTTTTTCCCCCCCGACTGCATTACTTTCAAGTTTCAGTGTCAGCCAGTGTGCGACTCAGAACCACACAAACAAACTAACATTATCACAGTGTGTCATTTTTCAGCATCCACCAGGAGACCATGGCAGCCCGCTCATGTGCCGAACAGCCAGAGGCTTTGTGCAGGTGGGAATCATGAGCTTTCGCAGTCCGGATGATTGTCGTACCCCAGTCCGCTTTGGAATCTACACTCAAGTCTCCAGCTTTATGGCCTTCATCAAGACATTCACTTTGTTTGGCTAATATTTCAAGAAGCAAGTCAAAATATCTGAACTATATCAACTCCTACATCTAATTTGTATACCTTCATCAGCTTGTCTCCTTATTCCAATCAAACCTTCCAGTTTATTCACTCTTCCTCACCCAGAAATGCAACTCAGTAAAAAGAAATAGTTTTAGTATTTCTATTCAAAAAGTGAAATTAATGTAATGCAAGTTTACTAATATGATAGTGGCCTTGCAGAAAGTTACGGACACCCTCCATAAGGTATTGCTAAAAAAAAATAATAAAAAAGAGTCTTTTCACAAAGACGTTTTTACAACTATTTAGAAAAATTGTGGTAGAAAAATGTGAGGCAGCAACAGATATAATGGCAGGCTTGACAGAATTGTGATTGTTGATGTATTTGTAAGGTCCATTTAACCCCACAGAGTTCTGGGCAACAAGGTGAAGTAAGTCAAAAAGCATTCAGGTACATCTAGCAAAATGAGAATATCA
>NW_015114572.1:66436-100242 GCF_001443285.1 Poecilia latipinna
ATATATATATATATATAAAAAACACCACAATATGTAAAATATGAGTGCCTATGCCACATGCCATGTATGTAGGTCTGGGTACTTTATCAGTTAAAATGGATAAATCGTCAGAATAAAATGTGCACACACAAATAAAATCCCAACACACCCTGTGGACAGTGTGAGCTGAGAGAAGCAGCTTTTCTCCATCAGCCAGCAGCGCTCGCCTTCCAGCTGGTCAAATGTCACCATGGTGACAAGAGTCAGTAGGTGGAGCGTCACTATTAAGAATCTTTAAACTTTTAACAATCTTGATGATTTATAAGGTTTGCATAAATGTAAAATGGAAAAATTGTACCTAAAGATGCTGCAGCTGAACTCTGGAAATTCATGAGTTATTTAGGACAGTCTGAGATGACGCTGAATATTTCTTCTATAAGTCTGTTGAACATTAAAAATATCTTAACACACTGCATAAAATACAAATGAAAAATATGCAAATATATTAAATCAACAGACATTTGCTTATCGTCAAAAATAGGGTTGTATGCTAAGACTATACTACACACCAGATTGTGTAACATATTTGCTTTTCTTGCTGCTTTGCACAGGAAGTATCTTCTGTCTTCTTTATTCTAAGATCTCTTGGAGATTAGTGGTGCATCCACTGCTAACAAAGTGGGTCTGACTGCTGCCTTAAATCACATTTCATTTAAGCTGTTTTGCGGAGAAACATGATCAATATATTTCAAAAGCTAACTTTTTAAATGAGTAAAATCCATGCATTGTACATGTAAAATGCAGTTTTACTGAAAATCTTTAGTGTTTTACTCCAGTCAGGAAATGGAGGGTTTCTGATCACTCAGCTGGATGTGGTCAGAACCTGCTTGAAATATATTTACTCAGTAATTCAATATTGTTTTCTTCAGAAACTTTCTGTGGCTACATTGTTGACTCTGTTCCACCCACCTGGCTCCCATGGAACAGATGCACTAGGGGAACATAAGTAATATTGAAGAAGTAAAAATATTAGGTGAGATCAGATCGACTCAAACTACATGACCTGGACCATGCAAGGATTCCTCTCTTTACAGCTCAATAAAAAAAAACATAAGTATTTATTTTATAGTGGGTACTCAGTGTGCTGCAAAATCCACTGTTCAAAGAAAGCATTACAAAGAACTGATAAGCACTTCTTTTAAAGGGGCAGTATTGTTTATTTTCCAGGCACAGAGCCATTTTTAACTATGTTGTCTTCAGTTATTAGAATTTTTTTTTTAAATCATATAATTTAAAAGAAATTTACCTTCCTGTTTTAACGCTTTCAAATTGGGCCTCTGTCTCCTTAAAAACTCCTGCTCTTTCTGAAACTCCATATTCAGGAAGTCATCACACCTTTAACAAAGTTTTTACCAGCATTTTACTGAGAAGTAACTCCTATAATGAGCTCAGCAGATGAGCAGTTCCACCAGGTGTTTTCTAATTACTGCTGGCTAGTCTGAAGGAGCTGAGTGGAGGAGTTGCGGAGGAGGGCTGCTCTGTGAGGTGGAAGTTTGGAAACTGCAGCTCTGAGGAGGAGCTGTGGCTCAAAGGCGGGGCCAGATCCACCCAGGTGTTTTGCATATCTGAATGGTTGCCATGAAGATAAAAGGATTTCTCAAACACGCATGAAAGAATCAAGGCAACACTCCAGACATGTTTTTGATTAGGATAACGTTATAACATGATATAAGACTCAAAAAATCAATTTTACATGATACTGCCCCTTTAAGATGTTGTGGCACTAGTCACATTTTTTCTCCAGTAAAACAGAAAAAACAAGGGAAAGAAAATAGGAGCAGATGAAGCAAAGGATGTAGGAGGTGAACCCCAGACAGCAGCACTGTGGACTGAGACAGCAGACCTGCACAAGGCTCCTTTTTTTCCTCATCTTCAATGATTGTAATATGCTGTCATATTAAATGAAGCTGCTACTACAAAAAGCTTGGATAATAAGCATGACAGATTCATTCTCCCCAGTGTAGCTGCAGAGAGAGAACAGCTTTCTGTTACTTTCTCCATAAGATCCTCAGGTGAGCTTCTGAACAGGTAGAATCAGTTCTCATGAGAAAGCACAATAATCAGTCAATTAGAAACCAACCACGCTCTAACATGACATCAAAAAGTTGGAAATGAAGCTATTATGTAAAAGGTCGTGATCATAACAGCACACAGAGCCCAGGTGATGGTAGTTTTATTAGCAATGATGTAACCAGGAGTTGGTTCTAAACAGTCTTCAAGTCATGAAAGTCAACATGAATGAGGGCTGAGATGCAGCCAAATGCTCTGTTATATCAAAATATGGAATATGAAACAGTTTATATCATTTTAGTGACTCAGTAAAATTTGACAGGTAAAATACATTCTCCTTTCATAAACACACAATGATTCAGATGAGAAAGCGTGTTTATGAGCCAACCATCTTTAATTCCATAGAAAAAGTTTGTGGTAAGCCCAATGTACAGCAGTTCATCACAGGAGCTATTATTGTCCATATTTTCCCCCAAATGAAAGGTTCAACATTTCAGATGAACCCAACAAGGTTGGAATATGATGTTATGTACCTGAAAATGTTTTACGGACCAGAATAAAACCATCCTGCCCCAGAACCCTACAGGACCCCTCTAGAGGCAGCCTGTCCAAATGGGGGCAGCAGCTAGGCCTCCGTCTGCTCCGTCATCTCCCTGCAAGAAGCTGCTGCCACCTGAGGAGTCTGCTTGTTTCTGTCCCGCTCCGTCACTGAACCCTCTGTCCGCTCACACTCCTTCTGTTGGTCTTCCTCGGCTTTCTGTTTCTCTGCTTTGGTCTTGAACCTCAGCCCATGACCTGGAAATCAGACAGCAGGGATCCTTAAATAGATGGAGTTGTGTGTCTTACAGTGACATTGAGCCATTTTATAGCACTATCAAGTAATTATAACCTTCAGTTATGAAATACTGTAGGTTATATATACTGTATGAAATACTGTATATATCAAACAGAACTTAGAAGAAAATTGACTTTGGAATTTAACGCGTAGAACTTAAAACATTTAAGTTTGATTTTCTGAAAAACAAACTTAACCCTCTGATGCATGACATATTGACTATACAGTCTTCCATGGGTGGGTCTTTTTGGACCTGTGTTTAAATCAATGTGTTTTTATGCTATTTTTGTCATTTTGATTCAAAATAATGTTTAGTATGATACTTTCTGCTGTGTTTTATTTCACACAATAATCATTTCATGTTTGAAATATTTTCATTTTTCACTTTTTTAAGCATTTTTAGAAGAAATTGTTTAACATTTGTGACAATTAGTAGAACATTTTTAAAACAAAATGACAACAGCAATTTTACAACAGCAATGTTGGAACAATGTCAGTGTCCATTATGTGTGTGTGGGTGTGTGTGGGCAGCGGGAGGGAGATGGGGGAATAGAAAGAGCATGTTTCTTTAAACTAGCTTGCTAACCAAGCTAGCTAACCAAGCTAGCTAACATTACTGTCTGTATTCTATTGTGCTGTGTATCATGCATGTGAGTGTGTGTATGCATGTGCATTTATTTATCCATAAATCCATCCATTCATTCATCTTCTTCCATTTATCCGGCGCTGGGTCGCAGATGTAGCAGCCTAAGTAAGGAGGCCCAGACTTCCCTCTCCTCAGTCACTTGTTCCAGCTCTTCTGGGGATTTCCCAAGGCATTCTCAGGCCAGCTGAGAAACATAGTTCCAGCGTGTCCTGGGTCTTTCCCGGGGCCTCCTCCTAGTGGGACATGCCCAGAACACCTCACCAGGGAGGCGACCAGGAGGCATCCTAACCAGTTTCCCTAGTCACCTCAGCTGGCTCATCTCGATGTAAAGGAGCAGCGGCTCTACTCTGAGTCCCTCCCGGATGACTGAGCTTCTCTCTCTAAGGGAGAGCCCAGACACTCTAAAAAACTGAAACTAATTTCGGCCGCTTGTATCCGTGACCTCGTTCTTTCGGACATGACCCAAAGCTCATGATCATAGATGAGGGTAGAAACTTAAACAGGTAAATCAAGAGCTTCGCTTTTTGAATCAGCTCTCTCTTCACTACGACAGACTGGTACAGCGCCTGCTTCACTGCAGACGCTGCATCAATCAGCCTGTCGATCTCCTGCTTCACTTGGGGCAGGACATCCTCCCCGACCCGGAGAAGGCATGCTATTCTTTTTCAGCTCATTTATTTATGCATTTATTTACATAGCTATGGATTTTTATTTTATTTATCGAGATGATAAAAGAAAGAACATTGAACACATTGATCAACAGGTTTTGCATGTCATTCAACACACTCTCTCTCGATTTTCTTATCTAGGGTGTCAGACACACACACACACACACACACAAATAATACACATGCACGTAAGGGCAGTAATGTTACCTAGCTTGGTTAGATAACTAGTATCAGCTAACTTCAAAGAAGGCTAATAGGTTGATTTGTGACAATAATGCTGTCACAATACCCATGATTGATTTAATACATAAATTATGTATTATTTATACATAATTATAAATTATGTATACATTTTACATAATTTATAATTATGTAAAATGAACATTTTACATAATTATGGACCCACTTATGGAACAATGGGGTAGTAATATAAAACATGCTATTTCTTAAAATGTGTAATAGGTAAATTAAAAATTTTAATTGCATGATATCAATAACATGTTTGTTGAGGAATACCGGGAATATGAAGTGATGAAAACTTTTCATTACAAAGATATTGCAAAAAGATGACCTCACCGGGTCCAAAAGGACCCACTTACGCATCAGAGGATTAAGGAAATATGATGAAAACTGATTTCTAAAGTCAAGTATAGAAAAACATATTCAAGAAAAAATCAACAGAATAACCTTGTATTTCTAACATTTTTCTATAGGTATCAATATAAGTGAATGTGCAGTTAAAACAGAGAACATATGAACAAGTGGCCGAACAATGAAACGGTTAAACACAGATGATTCACAGGTCACTGAATGCATTACAGCTTCAATATTTATTATGTTTAGTTGTTTAGTCATTTTCTTTACAAACAAATATGATGGAATTATGGTGATTTAAAAATAGTCCAACATGGGAATGATTGGAAGGATGAATTGTGTGAGAAAATTCGATGAAATCAAGTTGTTCTTGACTTTATAAACCCAGTGATATATTAGCAACAGAACATTCAGTTATCATTATACTCACTTGGACAATCTGCCACCTCTTTGAAAGCCTTCTTCTTACAGCAGGCTCGACACAGACTGAACACACATTTATTTCCCTGTAGAGCAAAACATGACAGGAATGACTAAGCTTCCTGAAATCTTTGTAAATGGAAGGAGAGAATAAAAAAACCACAAAACTTTATAAAAAATGACATCCTTTATGCAAACAGTCATTTTATGTGACTTTGGAGAAACAGGAAACCTTAGAAAAGACGATTTATGTTTATGAAAGCGGACGTGTGGATCAGATATAAAAAACCAACACTAAGGCTGTCAAACTCATTTCCTTTTTGGCCCATATCAAGATCACTAATGTCCTCAAAAGACTGATTGTGATTGTGGTGGAATTTACCGAAAAAGTTATAAAAATTATCAAATATTACTAAATATCAGTTTCTTACTTTTTAAAATTAAATCACATTGAACATATTTTCACATTAATGTAATTTAGCAGCATGCAGATAAAAACTCTTTGGATTTAATTGATAAAGTAAAATTTAGGTGTACAACTATTAACTTAAAGATTCTGTTAACGTCCAGCGGGCCGCAGCCAGGCCTTCAGTTTGACTCATCCGCTTACCTTTGGGTTGCCACATTGTTCACATTTGAGGTATTTGGCTACAAGCAGGGAGAAGGAAAACCATTTCAGATTTCTTGTTCTGTTGGTTGTGGTTTAAAGACAAATCTTTAACTTAGTTAGACTCACGTTTCAGCTCAGGACAGAAGTTTTTGTTGGGGTTGCGGGATCTTTTCTTCAGTTTGTTTTTGGACAGGCCTTCAGCTGCTCTGTCTGAGTCCTCCAGAGCTCTTTTCTGACACATGGTGCTCTTCACCTCAACCTCCTGGCAGCTGCCGTTGGTCACTGCCGGCTTGGGCCTGGTGGATGTTGGTCGTTTAAAGCAGAACAGTGGAAAAGAAATGTGCCTATGATAAATCCTTTTGTTGCTTGGTTACTTTACTAAGTGTACATCTGCAGTCATTCAGGCCATTAACATGCTGGCAGCAGTAGAAACAGAGGAAGTGACTCACGGTGGTCTGACGTACGGTTGGCAGATCCAGTGAGGCAGTGGCAGACCCCCGTCTTTCTCATCCCCACCAGAAATCTCCTCCTACATTGAGACGACGAGAACCAAAGAACTAAGAACCAGAATCATTTCAAATAAAGAAATGGGTCTGTCACAATTCAGTTTTCCAATTACTGCAGTAAATAATAATATTGTTTTGAGAACATTTTTAGACAATATACTGATAACAGCAAAAGTTTGTCTTCTCAAAGACCAATAAAGTGTAGTTTTGTAAAGAATCCTTTACTCTGGAACTATAAGATATTTTAAATTTGCAAAATAAAGCAGGACCACAAAGGAAAATCAATAAAATAAAATTAAAAACCACACATAACCCAAACCATAAATAACATGGATTATCAAGTCTCTGCACAAAATTGCCCTTCAAAAATATTAATCATTGGAATGAATATTGAGTTCATTTCAATTTTATCATGCAATTAATTGATTATTGCAACAAGCTTACAAACAAATTTTCATCAGTTACGTTATAATTATGCAGAAAATAACACAAGCTGTAACCAACCTGTGACGGAGGAGCCATCACGAGACTTAATTATGAGTCCATGTCAGCACGCCCGCACACATATACACACAAACATATACAATCACTAACTTACTTTTTGTTGCAGCTTAAACTGACACGTTTCATTGTGGGTGCACAAGCGGTGTTCCTGCTTCAGTTAACATATCCATCCTAGCCATTTGTTATTTTGCCAGTTATTTTGTATTCTCCAAACATTTTCCCAGTTCTGTTTTTAAGCAGGATTGTTTCCAGACTGTGGCGCGCCAGGAGAGAGTCATGTGATGACGTAGTGATGTCATCGGGATGTACTGAGTGTTTTCTATTAAACTGAGTATTATAGTTTTGATCACAAGTTTGTCTATTTATATATATATTTTTTTCTTTTTTCTTGGTATTTATCATTACTTTGTTTACTTTAAGAGTTTACTTGAGTTAGAAGTAATTGTTTAGTTGTTTTTGCTTGCTTATTTTGTGCTGTGGGCAGAGCCTGTGGCTTTAAAAGCAGGGCTCTGTACCACTTTGAGTCAGTCTGTGGTTAGACTCCTGAGAAGTCACACTGAAGATGATGGACTCTTGCATTTAGGGTACTGCTGTTTGTCTGTTTTTAACCTGCCTTGGACGTCCTTTGTACATGTTCTGCACCTCTCTGATTTGTTCACCTGAAGAAAAGATTAATAAATTTCATTAAAGTGATCTCCAACCTTGGCCAGTCTTTTATGTTTGACCAAGTCATAATAGAACCCCGTCACACAACCATCTGCATTTAACAATTAATGGGAAACAAAAAATGAAAAGTGTGTATGATGACATACACGCCATCTGCTCTGTTTTGCAGAATCAGCATCAGATGGTCCTCACAGGTCACATTATCATTTGCTGATGATGCCGTTTGCTCTGACATAACTCTAAATCTCCTGATGTGAATGTTAGCCAGGACGGGAAGAATCAGGGCAGAAGCATCAACATTGTGGTTTTTAGTATTTGAACACATTTAACTTCTTCATGTTTTATGTTGCTACAACCACAAACCTCCACATGCTTCTTGGTGTTTTAGGTAATAAAGCAGCACAAAACAGAGCTCACTGAGAAGTGGAACTCCAAATATTACAATTGCAACTGTAAGTCTGCATTTTGATGCTAGGCTAAATTGATTTGCTAAGAAATATTGGTGCCAATTTTCTACCACCAGATTAGGGTGGCTTTTGGGAAGGTCAAGGGTTAACTTTCTTGGCCTCCTCCCCTAAGATGCTGTACCTGGCAGCGCTGCTTCAGCTGTGCACTAACATGGGCCAACCCTTCCAGGGTCTTCACCTTGGCCAGCTCCTCCCTGAGGTCCTGGTGGATCTGCAGCCTAAACAAACAAACAAACAAACAAACAAACACACACACACACACACACACACACACACACACACACACACACACACACACACACACACACATGCGTGACTACAGTTTCAACAGCTCAACCTAATCAGTAGGACTTTATGTTTCCACTATGAAGGGTAAAGAGTTTAAAGAACTCATCCGTCCAGTAAGAATGAATGAAGCCCTACGTGTGATGCCACAGCTTGAAGAGGTGAGCCCGTATGTAGGACAGCGAGCATGGAGGGTACTGCTTCACCACCTCCAGATATTCCTCTGCCATTTCCCACACTGGGGGGCTGCGGCCCTCAAACAGGGCCGGGTTATGGAGGTTCCCTTCTGCGGATAACACAAAGGCAGATCTAAGGAATGCAATAATTCAGACACAGAGCACTTTATAGCTGAACCTCACAGGACAGAGAGTTAAAGGAGAACTAACCTGCACTCATGACCCCCTGCACTCCTGTCTCCTGAATGCAGCGTTCCACATCACTCAGATGATGGATATTCCCATTTGCAAACACTGGAATATTTACTGCTTTTCTGCAAAAAAAAGAATCCAAGCCAGAAATATGTCTTTTTATTACATTTTGTAGAGACACCAGAGAAAAAGTACAGCAGCTCACCTGACTGCCTGAATGTGCTCCCAACTAGCGATCCCCGTCATGGCTCCCTTCTGATCTTTGGTTCTGCCATGTACTGTCAGCAACTGGGACATTTACCAAACATCTCAGACTTCACTACAGTTATAAAGCATTTTTTCTAAATCAAAGCTCAACAAGTGGTGGATACAGATCCTACCTGACATCCAGCTTTCTCCAGCATCTGAGCATAGCGCACCGTTTTCTCAATCTCCTTGAAGACTCTGATCTTACAGGTGACCGGCACCGAAAGCTTTTCATTGGCTAAGCTGACTGTCGATGTAAGGAGAAAGGAAGACCTTATAACTGCTGCTATTTAAATAAAGAGGATTTAAACACTGGTTTAATCATACAATTAAAGATGCATGTTAACATGAGAAGCATAGAAAATGTTATTCGTTAAAAAGCTACACATAAAATATGACAAAATGAGTAAAAACTCACCCATCCTCTCCAACAGCTCCCATTCATCTTGCAGAAAAACTCCATAGTGTCCTTAAAATAATTAACATTAGTTTTGGTCCTCTATATTAGCTCTACTCTAGACAGTCATCCTACGTTCAGATTAGAGAACATGTACCTCTCTTAGCTATCATCTGTGGACAACCCAGATTGAGATCAATGGCGTCGCAGTAGTCCTGGGCCAGGACAGCAGCCTGGAGGAACACCTCCGGGTCGTTGGCACAAAACTGGGAAAAAAATAACAGGACATAAATTTCTCTCCAACACTACATGAGACACACTGTGTTTCAAAGTAATGTGCAGCTATGACGCTCATTCTGAACAAACACTGGAGATTCTCACACACAAATCTGTTCACATTTATCATTCAAGGTTTATTTGCAGTGTTGACAATTCATAGCTTTTATATGAACATGATAAAGTGATTGGTCTTTGTACATGTTGATATTATATAATATTTTGTATTAAAATCTTTATTGTGCACCTTTTGATGACTGGATATTATTGGTCAGAATTACTTCCTGTCTAAGAGAGTTTCTAACCGCTGCAGTGTGTTTTTCTCCAGGTGTGTGAGACGATTACAGCATGATGGAGTTTGTTGTCTTAGTTTATGGGAGAAACCCGTTATTCTCTCACACACTTCCAGCTATAGACAGGAAATTTTGGGGAGAATTTTTTTTATAATTTCTCATGAAAAAAAGTTAATAACTGTTACCTGGCAGCTGCGATGACCACTTTAATCAGTTTATAATGAGCTAACTGATATAGATGTGTGCTTATAAGTTGATTTCTCACTATAGTCTGATTATTTTGGTGAAAGTGGAGTAGTGAAAATATATTATCAAGAAAAATAGTTATTTCAACATTTTAAATCCTGAACTTTTAATTGAAATGCATAAAATAATTTTAACCTCAGTTGTACTTTATTCAGTTAAAACCTAAAAAGTGATCTAGTAGAAGAGCTCAGACACAAAGCCTTTATCATCAACTACATAATTAAAACAAAAATATTGCAAGAGAAACATCAGCAGGGAGCAGTTTGGTTCTGTCTCTTCCACATGATTTTCAGACTTTAAATGGCTTAGTTAGTAAATTAATGTATGTGAAATAAAATAGGAACTATACAAGATGTCCTGAAAGTCTTTGCTGAACAAAAAGTTTGATCGTTTAAACAAACAAATCTAATATGTCATGCCTCTGATCACTGCACTCCTTCCTCTGATCCAGCAAAATAAAAATAAAAAAAACTACTTAATAAATGTAAAAAGTATAAGCCGTTTAAGAAAGGCAACATCAATAACATCATTTGGGTTAGAAATATTGTATATTTATTTATATATGTGCTCAATATTTCCTGTTTTTATCATTTCAATATAACATTTATTTCCTGTAGTGATAAAGGTGAAAACAAGGAAGTTTTCCTGTTTGATCAAAGCGTCAAAGTGAAAGTAAGATTTTAATTAATATGCGATACTAAATAACGGAAAACTATATTTATGTAATATTTACAAAAGCGTTGAATAATAAGTCCAATTTATTTATTCATAGGCCTGAAAAAATAACTAACATGGTTTCCACATTTCTAAAGAATCCATCACCAAACCAACAGTCAAATCAAACATGCTGGAGCAGCTTTCAGGTTTTAAGAACCAAAAATCTTCAATAAGCTTCCTGTTGACTGTAGCAGTGCTCCCATCCTGAGCTCTTTAAAAATAAGGTTATTTATTTTTTATTTGCAGTTTCCTATACTCTTAGCCTATTGCTGTTGTTTTTTTACTTTATTTTTAAGCCTTCTCAATTTTAATCTGGTTGATGTGTTTTTCTTAATGTATGTTAATTCTATCTTCTATGTATAAGAACTTTGAGTTGCCTTTGAAAGGTGCAATATAGATAAAGTTGCCTCGCCCCCCCCTCACCTGCCCAGCTTTAGTTTCTAGTCATCATCTCGTACCCTGTGTGAACTCTCACCTGGGTAATCAGAGGTCTGTCCTCCTCACAGACTTCGTTGTAAAGGTTTTCCTTCCTGTAGTTGGCATCCCGGACAAATACCTGAGCGTGCAGCATCGGAGTGTAGCAGAGCTGAGCACCATGTCTCCTGCTCAGCAAGCGCCAGGCCAGCTCGCTCTGGTCCACCATGGGCGCCACCACGAAGCGTGCCTCCCTCAGGGTCTTCCTCCAGAACTCAAAGCCCTGAAGCTTGGCCATCACAGCTGCGGTCAACAGACAGCAAAGAGCAGTGTTATATTAAGAAACATTCTGCAAGGCTTTTCTCTTAGTTATTACGACAGCCATCTAACAAATGTCTATAAGAAAGCTAGAATCAGAAAGAGTTCCCTGCAACTACAGATGCAATTATCAGTTAATCAGAAATCTGAATTTCCCAATATTCCCTAATTTTGGCTCTGAACAGCGATCAAAAGGGCAGACAGTGAACATATATAAATAAAGAATTCCCACAGATTTGGTGTATATACTAGGACAACAACCAACAGAATGCACATCGATACACTTTGTTGAGTTAGTAAAGCTCAGATAAAGAATAGGGAATGGGTAAATGAGGATTGGCCCTGAAAAAACTGATTGATGTACCTCAACCTACAACATATGCAGAACAAAATACCAACATATACCAAGAATAAATATTCAAATTTAAAGACCTCAGCAGCAAAAGGTAGTCTGTAAGAATTGGACTACACACAGACTGACGAGTTTAGAAATTAATTTGTAAATGATTACAAAAGTCAACATGAAAACCTCTCAGTTATGTTATCATCCCTCTGGTGTGTTATTACTGTGCTTTATATTTACCCATTAAAAAGTGTTTCCTGCACGTATCTGACATGAATATCTAAACCTTTATATGAGTACAACAGACAGCATGTATAAAAAATAGTGGCAAATTAAATAGTCAATATTTAATAATGTTCAGCGCTTACTGAAGCCATTTAAATGACTAAACGTTGTTCGTATCACAGAAGTTTTGCAATTCAGCACCATAGGACCTCATAAATATAGCAAATGTTTAATTACTTGACAGCAGCGAGTTTGATTAATTTTGTTTTTTTTCAAACTATTTTTTTCTGTTTTCTTTTCACCTTCTAGCCTTTAGTATTCCTAAAACTTGTTAGCTGTGGTGTCGCTAGCAGAGCCGAGCTAACTGGCACTCTGTTATCCCGGGTCAAACAGAAAGCTGTCGTGGCCGTGTCCCAGCCTCCTGGCCCGCTGTGTGGCCAGCGAGCAGCGGGACCTCGGTGTGTCTGGAACCTCAGGCTGATGTTTCACCTACTTCACTGCGATGCTTGGAGACAGCTCCTCACGCGGCGCCTTCAGCCATGTGCAACAGCCAAATAACACCGGCAGGGAACGATTCTTCTTCTCCGCCTCAGCTACTTCTGGTTGCAAATCAGATATTCAAACAGACCCATGGTACGACGCCCCCGTTTGGTTATAGCACGTCACAGAAGGTGTTAAAAATACTTGACTTGTATAATGTAATGTATTCTGCCCCAATACAGAATACATTTAAATGTATTCTGTATTGGGGCAGAATACATTTTAATGTGTCTTTTTTATGCATTAAGTATTAATATCAATGAAAGAAAATCACAAAAAATCACAGGCTATTTCTAAATAAAAATGTAATTTCGAACTCATTTAAAATATACTGAAATATTAATGTAATAAAGGTGAAAGGACAAGAATGTAAGACAAATAAAAATCATCTAAAATGGAAATTTAGAGCCAGCTCGATAACATTAGAAACCAAGTTACACTTGCTTTTATGCTCAGTTTATGTTTGTGTTTTATTTCCATGTTATCCCTTACCACCTTCACCATCCAGGAGTAATCTCGGTTTGAAATATCTCATGCTGTAACTGACAGATGACTGCATTGATGGCTAAAACTGTTAGCTGAAAATGATTCCCGTCATAAACAGTGCTGCACAGATATATTAATAAGTTTTGTTACAATTGATTTACCATTTAGGAAGGCAGTCTGCAGGTGAACTTTGCTGTTTGACATTCAAAATAAAACCATCAGGGTCTTCCCAGTCCTTATTCATCAGAAGAAAAGTAAACCATCACCATGGATACTGACAGATCCATTATTCACCCAGATGCTGTGTGATTTTCCCTCATGGTGCTCAGATTACAAATAAAATAAAACAAACTGATTAGAGTTTACAGTTAAAATCCTACAAATTATATTTTTAAAAGGACATCTTTTGGGTTCCCTTCTGCTGAATATTACAATTTCTGTACTGCTTACTACAATTTCAACTAATAATTTTAATAGTAAGAAGTAATAGCATCCAACCTTGTTTGTGACTGAGAGTTTCTGGTTCAGGAATCCCAGGATTTTCTATCTGCTTTTTGTAGATGATGTGTTTCTGATGAGTCAGAATCAAACCACCAAGATATTCTTATTGTGTCACAGTGACCCTGCTAGGATAAGCATGTTGGATAATGGATGGATGGATGGACAGACAACCAGAGATCTAGAACAGCAAAAAATATTTTTATTGAAACACTCACAAACGGTACAGACAATAAAAAACACACAAGGAACAGTAATGTGTAACATTGTCCATAAAAAATTTAATAGCAAATTAGAATTACTTTGTTAAAATATATTGATTAAATATGTCTTTTTACTCCACAAACAGTAAGTCATGTTGCAGAACACACTTTGTTCCATAGAAAGCTACTGCATCACCTCTGCTGGACATCTGGAGTTGTGAAGCTAAGGGAGCTCAGTACTTTAGAGAAGCAGTATAATGTTGTCAACACAAGTAAGCTCACAATAACAGCGATCCACAATGACATACAAGTCTGTAGGGACGATATAACCTGTGGAGTGTGAGCGTGAAACAGACTGGAGCGTCTGTTTCACAGAGAAATGCTTCTCTCTCTTTTGAATATCACAGTACAGATTTGGGCATAAAATATTTACCTCCAACCTCAAACTCAGAGACAAACGTTGAAGCAGCACTTTCCAACCAGCTGTCACATTCTGCAGCCATGTTCAGTATCATATCTAACTAGTACCTGGCCTGTTTTTGTGTAACGTCACAAACTGAGGGAGGAGATATTTTCTGCCTTGTGATTCAAAAGTGAAGAGAATAAAGAAACTACAATCTGTTAGAAGTTTGTCACAAACAAGATTTTAAGCCATTTGACAGGAATGAGTTTCTGGTTATACAGATTCAAAAAGCATTTCCAACACTTCAGAATGCAGAACAGCAGAAAGCAGCACTTTATTTTTTAAAGGATAAGGCTGGCAGGATTCTGCACCTTTCTTATCACAAATTTATTGAAAAAATAAAAACTAAAAAAATATATAAAATATGTTATTAGTTTTTACGTTGTATTGTTTGTTTTTACGTGAGGCACTCAGTTTTATTTCTGTTATAAATCTATTTTTATCACTTTCTTTTTAATAACAACATGAAATTGTATTTTCCCATTTACAGATTTTTTAAAAATGTTTTAGTTTTGGTTACTCTTGTGTTTTTCATGTAATCAAAAAGACTGAAATGGTAAAAATGGTAAATGGCCTGTGCTTGCAGTCATTCAGTCACCCACACACACTCACACACTGATGCCAGTGAGCCACGTTGTAGCCACTCAGTCAGAGATAACCTCAGCAAAATCAAAATGCACTTAAGATGATCTCATTTCTAGTGAAAGTGAAGTTATCCAAACCAACCTGGTTCTAGTTGGCTCCCTTGTTAACTCATTCAGACTCCAGTAAAACACAACAAGAGTAAACAAGGAACACTGGAGAACCTTCCCAGTAGAAGCCAGCCAACCAGAATCACACAGGGGGACCCAGAACAGACCTCACAGCCTCTGTTAAGGTCAGAGGTCAGGGTTCAACAATAATACAGACGAGACAAAATGGCCTCCATGGCAGAGTTCCAAGGAAAACACTGGTGAGTGATGATCTCCAAAATGTCTGTGGACTGATGAGACAAGGTGGAACATTTCAGTGGATGTTTTTCCTGATACATCTGAGCTCAGAAAAACAACATACTGACAGCCAGACATGGCGATGGGACAGTCTGACCTGGTTTGCTTATTCAAGATCTGAACAACTTGTTATAATTAGTAAAATAAGGAAAACAATAAGAATTTCTGGCAATCACATTGTGACATCAAGAATATGATGTCACACAGAAGCACCCCAGCTAGCAAAAAAAGAAGAAGAAGAAAAAAGAAACGAAAAAACAGTTTTGGGATGAGCAATTTTTGTGTATGGATGGCAGTGACTGCTGCCAAGAACTAGATAACCAGTTAAGTTCTCACATGGTCAGGCTGGTCTGGATAGGTTTTATACCGCAATAAATAAAACCTTAATTTTAGAACTCCAGTTTGTTTTTACTTAGGTCATCTTTGATACTAAAAAAATGGTTGCTAACGAAAAAGATTAGAGTTTAACTAAAAGAGAAAAATAGCAAAATCTGTAAGGAGGTAAATACTTTTTCATGGCACTGAATAGAATTGTTATTTTAGTTTTTACTAAATGTTGAGCATTAGGTTGTTTTGACATGCATCCAAAAAAGACAAATGACTATTCCTCCTGAAGTTCAGAATTGGGGATCTCTGTAACACGCTGTTCAAACTGTGGAGCAGAGCAAGACATTATATTTAGCGTAGGTCTTTCTTTTTAAATATTACGTTTGTTCTTCTATGATCTGACTCTAAACTTAGGTTGGATAATTTGTTAGCCTTTCATTCTATTCCTCCTTTTATTGAAAATGAATTCCCTTCCACTTCATCAAAGACTAATTATTGAAAAAAAGTTAAGCACCATGTAAAGGACCACAAACAAATAGTCTAATTAGAAAGTCATCTGGTGCAGAGCAGCACAGAGGATGTACTTGATTTAAAATGTAAGGAGCTGGCAGTTCTGGAGGCTCACCAGAGGACAGAGGCAGCCTGACTGAAATGATAGTGCGGCAGGAAGCTGCCAGTATGTCTGGCAGTCAGATAGACAGACAAACAGACAGGATGCCATGTAGTCGGACTAAACATCATCACCAGGAGCATGTTGGGGGTCTCATGCGGGGATTGAAAGAGGTCAGGTATTCTAGGTTCTGACTACCTGGAATGCTAGGCTAACCTCCTTGGTTAGCCTAGCCTTTCACACACACTCTGGTTTCAACAGTGTGTGTAGTTGGCCCCATATGTTAGGCAGTAGCTTGATACAGTCACCCGGCCTGAAACATGGTGAAAATGGACGATTGAATCCAATCCAATCTGTGTCTGGTGACCTTACTCTCTGATGACATCACTCATGGCCTCTAGTGCCTGGTCTGAATGGTTGCAAATCAGATCATTTACACCCCCACTGTTCTGTAATTGTATCAAATTCCATCCAAATTAAACTGCTCCATATTGCTGCTTAAAGCTGCAGTATGTACCTGACAGAAATATGTTTTTTACATATTTGTTAAAAGTGTCAATATGTTGAGGCCGCTTAATATGAGACAGATAATCTGTGAAAAGATCAATCTCCCCCACCTCCTGAGCTACTTCTGAAGAAATGCACTCAATGCAATCAACCAATCAGAGCCAGAGGAGGGGCTTAGTGCTGTCAATCAACCTTATAAATGCACTGCTAAATGTGCTAATAGTGGAGAAACAACTTACCGATCTTGGAAAACCATTTATCTGCCATCACTGGTGGCCATGCTAACTAGCCTTAGCTTTCAGGGCAGGTTATGTTGTGGGGAACCAGCTGTGATTGACAGCACTCAGACCCTCCTCCTGACTCTGATTGGTCGTTTCTGACAAAGCCGGTTCATAGGGGGAAGACAGAGGAGCTTGACGTTTTTCGCACATTATCTGTCTCATCCCATACTGTCACCACATGACAGTTTTATAAAATATGTTTTTTTTGTTTTTGTTTTTTTACATATTTGTTAAAAGTTACATATTGCAACTTTACTGAGTTTCTTTTTCGGGGAGTTTACATTCATCTGTACTAATCATGTGTTATGTCATTTGCTAAAGCATAGAATGCAGAATTTTGACAAAATTATCCCTTAATTTCATTTGCTGGTGGCGACATCCATAAAAAATAACTTAAACATTTGTTATAAACTATATACACACGGCAGCACTGCGGCTCAGTTTTCCCATTCGGCAAACTTTAAAACATTGAGTGGAAAGACGAAGCCAACACAGCTATTCTTGCCAACAATCATTTGGATGGTAGCAGAGTCACAGCTACTTCAGTGACAGACATAAACACATTGCTCACTCAGACATTGAATTATGGCCAAAGCTTAGGATTGGGTATGCTGCTAACTAGTACGTTTCACCTGCACCCTCCGTCTCGACCTAAAGACAGGTTTCAGGACAAGCAGCCATGTCACCATTAGCCTGCGGCTCCTTTAAGAACCTCTCCACCTCCTGTGAGTCCACTGCTACACTCTTTGGTCGGACATCGTTGTCGTTATTCTTGTTCTCATTGATCACCTTCTTCTTCTCTGTCATTTGCTGCCCCTCTGCCCTGCTTGTATGCTGGTTGGTCTCATCATCTGCCAGTGTGACCGTCTCACTCAGATAGACTGCCGGTTCACGGGGTTTCTTCTTGATAAATAAGAAGTTGCAAGTAGCCAGAACCACTCCTGAGAGCAATACCTCACTTCCTGCCAGCAGGAAGACGTACATGTAGCTCTTGGTAGCGTCCAGAAGTCGCCCTGAGACAATAAAAGACAAGAAAAACAATGACAAGAAGAAATGTGGAGGTGCACTACCATCAAGATGGGGCTTGGGTTTACTAAAAAAAAGGTTTTATTTTGTTCATTTACAGTTCAAAATGATGGTAAATGGACTGAACTTATATAGTGCTTTATCCAATCATTTTGACCACTCAAAGTGCTTTACACTAGAGTCACATTCACCCATTCGCACTCACATTCATATACCGATACGCAGATTGGTAGGCAATTTGAGGTTAAGTGCACATCGATGTGTGGCAGAAGGAAGCTGGAATCGAACCTACAACCTTCCAATCGCAAGACGACTACCCACACAGTGACAGTCGCCCCATGACACATGTTATCTCACATGTTAACAAACATAAGTTTTAAATGAAAAGGAGTTTGAAAATCTTAATCTACCCCTTCTCTTCAAAGTCACTTTACTACACTATGACCCGGGGTTGCTCACAGGTCACCCTGCACCCTTTACCTGCACAATATTTTTCTTTCAACAGTTTGAGTTGCTCCACAATCTGTTTGCAAATCAGCAAATTCAGCAAACTCTGAGGTGTTGATCATCTCTGCTCTCCCTTTAGTTCCTCCTTTCCCTAAAGTTTCACCGATTACCTCCAACACAACAACAGTGATCTTTGATTGCAGTTACACATTTTACGTAATCTCAAGTTCATCATCAAAATCACATCTATAACCCTCTTTAGCTTCTGATTTAGCATTCATTTATAATATGATAACCATAACTTATCATAATCATAATTTGAGTTATTATAGGTGTTCTAATGAAAAGAAAACAGGAATCATTCATGACTCTAATTATTTGAAACCAAAGTTACAGTTCATTCTTACAAGTAAAACAATATTAATATAAGTATTTTGTTTTGGGTCTCATTCAATTACTCAACGTGTTCAGACTTCATTTTGTAAAATTTTCATGCATTGACATAAAGAATAGTCTCAACTACAACACTCTCTCTGCCTGACTATGATTTCTTATGATTAAATACAGAAATACATAGAAATAAAGCAAAGCTCGCAGGAGACAACACATAAAAATACAACCTCACTGATTTCATTGAAGTTTGATTTTACTGTTGGTTCTTTGTTAGATTCATTTCAAATGTAACTTCATGTATTGTTACTGTTAAGCTAAAATCTCCAGCGTGGGGCTAATGGGATGGCTTCAGGTTATCTGACATATGTTATGATTATTATATTTTTCTGCTTTCTTCTTAATCATTTTATTTTTGTCGTTGACATTTTTCTTGTTCAAAGAATAAAGATTTCAAAATTTCTCATGTCCTGAAAGATTTGTCCAACTTTAAATAATTTTTAACTCAAAAAACAAGGATGACTGCTGCATGACTACACCATCCCCCCAGCAATCAGGCTTAGCAAGTTGTTTAGGGGAAACTCTGTTCTAAAAAAAAAAAAAAAAACATGCTTGCTTGGACAAATATTAGACATAACTGACTGACCTGCACTTGGTGGTCCCACCAGCACAGCAATAGCTTCCGCCAGGAGGACAAGGCCAATTGCACTGGAGAATTTTTCAGTGCCAACTATTGCCATCAGCACCTCAAACTGCAGGGCGCCCACCATGCCGTAGGAGACCCCGAAGAAGATGCAGAAAATAACCAGAGACACATAGTCGTTGGCCTGGAAGAAATGTAAAAAAAAAAAGAAGAAAAAAGATCAGCTTACAGATCCTAAATTCTCTACATCAGTGAGCAGAAACTGTTCATTAGTAGTTCATGACTAACAAGTCTTCACCCACTTGTGAGCCAACCAGGTCGGCAGTTCCATTAAAGAGCATCGCAAAGCTGAACAAATAGACGCACCGAGGCCGCACCCATTTCAGTCCGGCAATCACACCACAGGTTGGTCGAGCAAAAATATCTATGAAACCCAGGATGGTGAGCAGCAGCGCAGAACTGGTGTCCTCGTTCCCCAGCTCCTTGGCATAACTCACAACAAACACAGGTGGCACAAACAAGCCCAGCACCATGATGGATGCTGCTACGGTGTAGATGACAAACCCCCTGTCTTTGAATACAGAGAAGTCCAGCAGCTTCTCTTTCTTCTTCTTGTCCTCCTGGTCGTGTTGCTGTTCCGCAGGCTTGAGATTCTGTAGGGGCTTCATGAGGGCTCCACACACACAGCAGTTCAGCAGAAGCCCACCAAGAATGAGGAAGCCTCCCCTCCATCCATAATAATCCTGAAGAAACTGACCCAGAGGCGAGAGGCCGCAGAGGAACACGGGGCTCCCAGCAGCAGAAAGCCCATTGGCCAGAGGACGTTTCAGGTTGAAGTACCGATTGAGCATGATGAGAGATGGCTGGAAGTTCAGAGCTAATCCCAGACCTTCATTAAAGACAAGGACAAGAAATGTTTACGTAAAAAGGCTGAAATTTAAAGCTGCATTATACACCTTTTCCAAAGTCGCTTTTTACATATTTGTTAAAGCTGTCATGAGACAGGTAATCTGAAAAAAGCTCATCTCCTCCGCCTCCTCCCTTGGCTACTATTGACATCTGAAGAAATCCACCGCTCCTGGTCAAAAACAACCAATCAGAGCCAGGAGGAGGGGCTCAGCACTGTCAATCAACATCATGTATGTGCTGCTAAATGTGCTAATGGTGCTGAATTCACTATTCCAACAGGAGAGCAGGGGATAGGTTGTGAGAAGTATGTACACAAGGGTGATTGACAGCACTTAGACCCTCCTCTGGCCCTGATTGGTTGTTTCTAATGGAGCTGTGTATTTGTACAGGTGGCAGCAGAACCATAGGGAGAAGGCAGAGGAGCTCGATTTTTTTCAGACTCATATTATAGTGTCAGCACACAATGATAGTTTCAGCAAATATGTAAAAAATATCTTTGTAAAAGTTACACACTGCAGCTTTAAGATGGAACACTAGAAAATTAGATATTTTTATGAAAACAAGACTTTGTAGAATCCATCTCATTCCTTTGCGTTACTGGCCTATATCTAGACCAGCGTTTCTCAACCCTGGTCCTCACTGCCCCCCTGTCCTGCTTGTTTTAGGTACTTTCCTTCTGCTACACACCTGAATTGTATCTCTGGGTGATTAACAGGCTTCTGCAGCACTTGAAGGTCATGCAATCATTTGAATCAGCTGTTCTGGAATAGAGGCACATCTAAAACATGCAGAGCAGGGGGGCGGTGAGGAGCAGGGTTGAGAAACACCGATCTAGACAGCCAGTTGGATAAAGAAAAATAAAGGATTCAAAAGTTTTGTGCTTTAATGCAAATTTAGTCAGATTTAATTTAAAAGTCTTAATAAAATTACATTCAGTAACTGTCAATTAGTCATTTGAAAGACAATTCAAGATAAACGCCAAGGATGGATTTTCAGCTTCACTGAAAATGTGAATAAGAAAAAAAAAAAAAAAAACAGGGAAACCTGTGATGACTCCAGTAGAGAGGTAGATGTGGATGATGCTGGTGGAGAAGGAGGCCAAGATCATTCCCAGAGAGGCAAAGAGGCCTCCCACCATCATCACAGGGCGGCAGCCGAAGCGGTTGACCATCACACTGCACAGAGGACCTGCACCGACCAGAGCACAGACACTCTAATGCCATCAGCTGCTGCATTTAGGTACCATTCAGTTTTCTGTCCTAAATATTTCACTCAATAATTTAAATAACATTGCATTAATCTTGCAAAAAAAATTTAATAAATTGTCATAGTAAAAAGTACTTTATAGCTATGTTAGTCTTTTATTAAATTTGGAGAAAAAAACTTTGGACTTAACTAAAATAAATAGAGATGTGATCCATCTCTATTTGATCCATGTTGAACAATTCACCAAATTCCACCAGCTTTAGAGACAGAGATGTAGGGTTTCTGAACTAAACATTTTATTTCAAACTTCAATACTCCTATGAATGACAAGGAAATAAATGTATTTCATCTAGATGTCTGTGACCATGACACACTTTGCACACAACTGATTTAGCTGTAAGTAGGTTAGTTTGCTGTCAACTTATTAGGCTTTCTTTCCCACCATTACATGTGCAGTATTAGCTTGAAATGTCTTCTTAGGGCCAAGCAACATATTTGGGTGAGTGGTAGATTCAGAGGCTCGGCCTTAACCCTTGATTTATGGTCAATTGTTGCCAGGGTAACAACAGGGTAACAACACAAGCAGCTTGGCCATCTGCTACAATAAAGCCAGTATGCATATGGAGGTTTGTTGCATCAAGCAAAGTTGCATGGATAGTGGTTCCCAAAAATATGAGAACCACTGTGTGGTGTGGAACACTGAGCTGGGTTTCTGAATGATCTCCAGAACTTACAGTTCATGTAAAATTCTTCAAATTACTGAAACACAGTTTACCACGACTGTTACAGGACAGACATTCTAGCTAAAAATGGATAAACTTCAACTCACCAAATTTCACAAAGATTTACATATAGAATTTCATTCAATAGAGCCAGTCACAAGAAATATCACTCTAAAGCACTTTACCAGACAAGCAGGTCTAACTTTTAACAAAAACTGATAGTGATGATGTGTAGGGTCTGAAAAGCGTATTGTGTGCACATGAGCTTCATATTCATGAGCAAAACATCAGTTATTACAGTTACTGGTGTTCCCCTCCAGTTTCAATGCCATACAGCAGCATACCTCTGCTACTGGAAGGAACGGTCCATCTCCCCAAACTACATTCTGCTCTCATCAACCCCCTGGTGCCTGCTCTCTGCTGTCAGCATGCAGATTTCATGACAAATGTTGAACTTTGATCAAATATTACAGTTTTGAGTTGAAAATGGACCAAAATGCAGACAGGAGCTCAGGATGAACACCGAGTGCATTCTTAATGAAAATACGAAAACTTACAAAGCTCATAGCAGCTAGCATAACAACAACAACAACGGGACACAACGGGACAGCAGAGAACAATACGGACCAGAAAGCTATAATATATTCAGAGACAAGAAGATAAGGGCTGGTGGGACTAATCAGAGGTAAGTAAATGCAGCTGGGGGAAGAGAGCAGGCAGAGAAAATTAGGAGATGTGAAACAAGAGAAGGCTAAGGAAGATGGACAAGGATCAGCCAAAGGGACACCATGGATAAAAGAACTGAAACTAAAATAGAAGAATGGAATAATGATCTAAGGAACCTCAAATAATAAAACATTTTTGCCTCTGCAGGCCTGAATTTCATTAATAACCTGGCCTAAGTACATAAATGTCATCATCTGACATTTTATAACCATTCTGATGAGCTGATTTATCTGTCTGATTAAAACATTATAAACTGTCATTTGAAAAATCAACATGAGGTAAGCTGGATGTGATTGGAGTAAGGCAAGTCCCACCTTCCACTGACTGGGTTTGCATATAACTAATTCTAACTGATGACAGTTGGAATGAAGAAATTAACAAACTCCGCTTGTGAGTTTGTTAGGGTGCTTCTGTCGGTCTACCAGTCAGAAGCATATAGGAAATATGCTTCTTATATAGGAAATAAATGAGAGGTTGTAAAGGAAAGGGTTCCAGAGATCAGAGGAGAAAAAAAGAGTTAAGTAAAACCAGATATTATTTTTGTTTAATATAGTATCATGTAAATTGAATTAGTACACTGATATTGCCTTCCGTCTGTGTATTATGCAAACAAACAGCAGCCTACCTGTGCCATAAAGCATCGCCAGCAGGATGGAAGAGATCCAGGCGGTGTCGCTGTATCCAACTCCAAACTCCTGGATCAGCTCTTTGAAAAACACACTGACTGCTTTAGGGAATGCGTAGGAGAAGCCTGTGATGACAAAACATCCAGCCAGCACTGCCCAGCCCCATCCTCCATCTGGGGCCTTCACACTTGGTGCTTCATCATCCACAACAGCACCTCCCATGGTGCTTTATGGCTGTTCCTTAATGGAGGCAGTGAGATACTGGAACAAACATAAAATATTAGGAAATGAAATTCCCTCTACATTTTAAATTCAGAGCAGCAGCAGGTGGCACACTGTCAGATTGAATTTCTTTCCTTAGTGTGGATCCACACAACTCCTAATATTGATTTTTCATTCTGGCTACATTCTGCTCTCATCAACCAGTTCTTAATTATACTGTATTGAGTAAATATAAAGAACAGTCCTGCAACAGTGACTCACAGTTTTTAATGAAGGATTCTCCTCACAAATCTTCACAATTACACGTTATGCATATCCAGCAATCATGGAATGAAGAAATGTCGACCGGATCCGCAGCCAGAAAAATCTACAATAAAAATCAGACAGATCATGTAATTTTCTCAGTATTTAATAAAATATAATAATAAAATAAATCTAGAATTTCAGACATTATTTTCCACCCATTAAACACTAGTACATTGTCTGGTTAGTAAATACAGACATTAAAAATTATAAATGAAAAGCTTGTCATTTTCAATCTTATATAGCATTTTATCAAGTATAGAGGACTCCAAAGCGCTTCACACTACATTCACCCACACAGTGGGAAACCACTGGATTGTGGCAGCTGTGGCTACTCCAGGGCAGACTGCCATGAGGTGAGGCTGCCATGTACCAGCACCACTGTGTCCTGTCACCACCACAGGCAGGGTGGGCGACGTGTCTTGCCCAAGAACACAACAACAGAGCAGGAATCAAACCAATAACACACAGACTGAGGGACAAACTTGTACCACAAATCGCCACCATCGTGCCCAACAGGCTACATACCAGATTACTCTTTGCCAGCCACATAGAGAGGATATCAATGCCACAACAGTGTTTGACTGACTATATAAACTTCTGACTGGACAACACCATCCGCACCAGAACAATGAGATGTTTCCCTAATAACAAACCAGTGGTCTGAAGGAACTATTGAACCTAATAAAAGAGCCTTCAGAGAGCACGACAGGAAATTATAGACAAGCATACAGAAGCAGCTCAAAGTCCAGATTATAGAAAGCAAGGAGAAGTACAGGAAGAAGCTCGAGACCAAACTACAAAGAAACAATGTCATAGATGTGTGCTCAGAGATGAAGATCACAAGCTTCAAGCAAAAGAAGGATTAGACAGATGGAAGTCTGGACAGAGCAAGAGAGCTCATCATTCTCCACTCCTGTCCCCAGCCAAACAGACCTCCCACCCTACTTTGACCCACAGCTTGCCAGTCACACCTTAAATGTTTCATCTTCCACCTCAGTCATTGACTCTTCTGTTTTTACAAGTTTCTCCAACCAAATAAGGAGATGCTAATGCTCCCATTCTGTCTCTTGCCAATCTGTTTGTCTCTAAAAATCTTGTGAAGAGGCAGCTGGAAATACTGAACCGGAGAAGTGCTCCAGGTCCAAATGGTGTCAGCTTCACAGTCCTGAAGGGTTGTGCAGAGCAGCTCTATGGGACTCTGCAGAACCGTGACCCAAGAGAAGGTTCCAGTACATCTTGCCTTGTTCCAGTACCAAAGAAAACCCACCCATCAGTCATCAATGACTACAGACCTGTTGCCGTGACATCCCTCAGTGAACAGTGGATAAGATGCCACAGAGTGTTGGTGGGTGTACCTCTAAAGTGTTGTCAAATCTAAAACAGTCATTTTCAATATTTTCATTATAAGAACCTTTCCTGTGGCATGTCTTCGAATACCAACTTTTTTGTTTTTGTGTCGACTGCACATTCAGATTGGGTGCTTTGTTGAACATCAGTGCTATTTGACATAAATTTATGTAGCATATTTCTGTGCTTCTTGTGCAAGCTCTATTGCCCTTTCAGCTACATAAAAAATTATTTTCCATAAACTGAAATCCTGCAGGGTGTGAGCAATAATTCATTGCTAAATAGTATTTTATGCTATAATTTGCACACCCAGGAGATGATGTAATGCCAAAAAGATGTGTTTATATCTGATGTATATCTGTCTGTGTCTGTGTTGCCATTTTTCCACCACAGAAAAAGCAGGTAATCTCGGTCGCATGGTCAGGTGTGGAACTAATGGGACATATTTTCTATATCACACATTATAGCATTCAGATGTTGCCTGAACCGTAGGAAGATGCCTGTTAAGTTGTTGCTTAGGTCTTACCCTTGGAGAAGCTGATCATTTAGGCTTGCGTCTTTGTATTATGCAGAGCAATTGAACACAATATGTAGTTTAGTGGGCTTTTTGGGGTGAAAAATCCCATGGTGAGGAATATGCCATTGTTTTCAGTGTTTCCTTTCATTTTGCACTTTGGTTAATGTCCAAAGTACATGTAAATTACGTAGTCTCTTGCAATTTTCATCTTTGTTGAACTTTCTTTTTAAGTCTTCAAGTCTAATTTCAGCAGCCTTTCTGTTCTCAGGTATGTGTGGCCTTTGTTTGAATAGTAGAGGCATCTCAAAGTGTTGTTCATTTTTCCTTATTCTTTCCTTGAGGATATCCAAAAAGATTAGACCATTTTGTCATTTCCTTTTGTCCTTAAATTCTGACTTTAGCACATTAATGACATTCAATGAAGTCACAGAGGATAATTCCTTTATTGTGACTCTGACAAACTTGACTCTGTTACATTTGACTGATGGTGTGGAGCCTCCAACAATACTACACCATAGGCCTGGGCACATTCCATATGGCTCATAGTCTTCTCCTAGTACAACTTTTGGTGCTAAAGCTCTGGGACAATTGAATCTGATAAGGAGTCCCACATTGCAGCTCAGGAAAAGTGGCATCACATCAGTGATTTCTATCAAATGGAGCCATTGTTTTGCTGTGTCACAGGTGGGTATATTGTCATAATGAACTGATATGGAGTCTTTACTGCATGAGGGAAGGTTAAAGAGAATGTCTGTGTCATAACCACTTTTCGCTTGAGGTGACTGCTTGTAGCTGGTCGTTTACTCCTTCACTGACAAATGTGCTATTTCTTTGTGTATATAATGCTCTTTAAATAGGTTCTGCCTTTTGGATACCATACAGAAACAATCAATGAAATGTTACTTGACAGACCCACCTTCATAATGTTGAGAGCTGCTGTGGTTTCATCTGGAGTGTTTAAAACTGTGTTGATAAGGCAAAGAAACCTTTCTTTTGCAATGTCATCATGTAGACAAGTTGGATGCTTTCCTTTACAAATGTCACATGAGTGGCCATGGCGACAATCCTTGATGTTATGTCCCACTTTAAAGTATCCATAAGATGCTTTATTATCCTTAACATATGTGTGTTTCTTTTCCAAGGGTTTATCTGAGAAGCTTGGCCATTTTGTCAACTGGTATTCTTCACTTTTGCAAAACATGAGGGTATCTTTGCTGTTGGCTGTCTGTTTGTGCCTTTTTGTTTTAGTACTGTGGTTTGAGTTATGAAGACTTGATTGGATCTGTTTGATTTGGATTGGATCTGTTTGATTTAAAGTCCATTGTGGTTTCTTTTCTCATAGAATTGGGCACGTGACTGAACAACATATGAAATAATTGGAATCTCTGCCTCAACAGCTGCAAAAAAAAAAAATCCATGCCGCCCATAAGTGTTACCGTGACCTGGCAATTCCAACGGTATGCCAGCCAGTCTGGAACCTTCTGTAACAATTATGGATCGTCCTCACAGTCACTTTCAAGGCCTTTTTCATGTGACAGAGCTTAATAAAATGTGTTCAGGAAATCTGAAGATGTCCTTAAACCCTCTGCATCCTTTGAGCTTATTTTTGTCCATTTAGACCGTTTGTCTCTGAAAGGTCTTTGGACAATAAAACCTTGACCACTGGTCAAGTCTTTGCCATGCATCCCTACATGTCTTGTCATCACTACAATAAAATGTTCCCTCAAAAAAATATCTGCCCAGGCCTGTGACATACATTTTCAGCAGGTGAAGCTTATCACCAGATGATATGCCTTTGCAGTTCACAAGTGAGGTGAAAGAGGCCCACCATTCCATTAGACCTGAAAGTTTGAATAATTTTCATTAAGATTGGTGGTATTAGACATTCCTTTGGGGTATCAATGTAAGGAGTAAGCCACTGGGGGTTGCTTGTTCATAAACAGCAAGGTGATCAACAGCATGTTATTCTGTTGAATTTCCTGATTGTCCATATTTATGTAAATTTTTTCACCATGTATCTTGAATTTTGCACGAGCTTCTTGCATTTCCTTTTCTGCCCCTAAATGCTGACATTCTGATTTTTGTACATCTAATTCCCTTCTGTGTTGCTCCTCCATTTCTCTTATTTTTTTCCTTGTGTTTGATCTCTTTCTGGATAAACTCAAAAACTGATTCCTTTGCAGCTAACTGCAGCATCAGTCCTTTTGGCTACAATACTTGAAATGTCAGACTGCATACTGACACTTGACAGTACCATACAGAGCAAGCAAAGTCATGTGAAAATAGCTGATAAAGACGCTGCTTTTCTCTAGCTACATCAAAATCTTATGTTGCTGTTATATGTTCACATAGTATTTTCATAAAGTTTTCTGCATCTTAGGTCAGGAGATGGAGTACTATGCTCCCTTGTTTACTGTACAATTTCATTGTGTCATTAATCAATTTTCAATATTGTCTGCCACTGCACATAACTCTTGCTCTGACAAGTCAGACTTGAAGCTTTCCCTTGATGCTCTGAGTCTGATTAGCCCTTTCCATTGTTAGGACAAGGGACAATTAGCCTTTTTCTCCGTTTTAATTATTTTTTCTTTATGGTAGGCTATAATTTTCTCTGCTAACACAGGAGGGCGCTCTGAGCACCTGGGTAACGATAATTCAGATGGAGAACACATTTTAAGTTCAGACAACAGATTCTCTTTGCACTCAGTGTTCTTTAATTCTTGTACCGCTTTGATGCATTAAAGCTCTTATTTAATTGGTTTCTGTTTGTAACTCATTGCTAAAGCCATCCATTTTTGTAACTCACTGTTATCTTAACCGTTAGCTTCTAAGCCATCAACCGTTAGCGCGTTAGCTGCAGACGCCATAAGAGCTAAAACATGTAATATGTGTGCAATTGATTATTTTATATTCTTATTCAAGTGCTATTTTAAGTTTATCACAAAAAACAACAACATATTAACAGAACAAAATACACGTGTATAGTAATACTTTTTACAATCGACAAACCTTCTGACTCTTCGTAGTGGCTGCCAATATGAAACAACGTGGAAAAAATAACTGCTGGGATTAACAAGCTGACTGCTATGCAACAGCGTTAGACAGGAAGTGTAAACTCAAAAAATAAAATCATACAGCTCAAGCCGGAAGTCCTTCAAGTAGGCTTCATAGAACGTTAAATGAAAGTATCTCATAACTTTGAATAGAACTCAACTATAACAAAATTGAACAAATAAAAAACTTTATTGGCCATGCTAGCTAAAGTTATAGCAGTGATTATCAAACTTTTTACACCAAGTCTTGTCTTAGCAAGATTTCATTTCTTAAATAGTTATGT
This sequence comes from Poecilia latipinna, assembly GCF_001443285.1. NCBI lineage: Eukaryota > Metazoa > Chordata > Actinopteri > Cyprinodontiformes > Poeciliidae > Poecilia > Poecilia latipinna. The sequence continues at coordinate 95,858 of NW_015114572.1, forward strand.
ATCAGGATTCTGAGGTTTCGTTATAAAAATTTCATTATAAAAAAATTAAACTGCATTTTATCCGTTTACCACTGCTTAACTACCTCACAGATGCAGTTTTATTATACATTTCATTTATGTTCAGAAGTTGACATTTCTGTTTGTAATTAGAAAAGTTAAAATGTAAATGTTGACCTTTGTTGTGAGGTTTTACCAATGCAGACCTCCAAATCAGTGGCTGCTTTTTAGAAAAATTACTTGCAGCAACTGTGACAGACTGGCGACCTGTCCAGGGTGACCCCGCCTCTCGCCTGGAACGTTAGGTGGAGAGGCACCAGAACCCCTCCCGACCCCACAAGGGACAAGGGTGTTAGAAGATGGATGGATGGATACTTGCAGCAAAAAACAAAATTTTTTGCATGTTTGTATTTTTCTCAAGTTTCTCATTAAATCTTTCACACAAAAGAGTACTACAGCATATGAACTGCTCCAGTGTTTGAAAGAACAAAAGAGAGAAAAAGACATCCATATTTTAACTTATGGATATATTATTATTATTATTATTATTATTATTGTTAACAGTTAAGGCTACTACATACTTCAGACGAGAAAAAATTCTCTCTCTCAGGGCTGCCAGACAATTATGACATCTTGCAAGCAGCAAGTTTTTCTTTGTTGTTTTTTTTTTTTTTTTGCATGATGGGCAACAGCTATGATATATACTGCTGTGGGAGGACTTCCTAGGAAGTCTTTATTTGAGGTTCTTGTGAAGCAGGATTTCCTTGACAGCAGTGCAACTGCCAGATAACAGAGCAAGCCTTTAAGCAAGCCTCTATGAAACTTCATTTGCTCCACAACGTGTCCTATGGAGGATAGCTGGCTGTGACCTTTATTCTGTGTTTTCACAGTCAGATAAAGAAACTGCTTGATAATGTTAACATTCTCTTTGTGTTAATGTGATTTATGTCCTCTGGCAAAGTTACACACATGCATAATCAGGTATAAGATTTTGGGGAGATTTATGGGGAGGGAGGGATGGAGGGATGGATGGGGAGGGAGGGATGGATGGATGGATGGATGGATGGATGGATGGATGGATGGATGGATGGATGGATGGATGGATGGATGGATGGATGGATGGACGGATGTCGTTGTTTTTCCCTTTACATTAAGGGGGTAATGCTGCTGTAACCAGGGAGCCCTGGGTTACCATGCCCCTCCTGTTGCTACCCCAACCTTTACATGGATGTAATGAATGAAATGTAGTGTTCCCATCCTTACTGCATACATACAGCACTCACTGTCTATGGGGTGAAACAATGAAAGTTTGTAACTGTCTAGGTTTGAGACTTGACCTTAAAGCCACTAATTGTCTTTTACTGCTGTTTTCCAGTCTTTAAAAGCTGAAAGCCTTACTAGCAGCAAATATTACACAACAGCAAAGAACATTTTTCCACTTACTCTTTAATAAGTCTTTCACCCATAAGACTTATGCTTATGGGTGAAAAGACTAAAATATGCAGAAAGCATTTCATTTGAAGACTCATCTCTAAGACCTTGACCTCCACAAACAAGCAACACCAGAAGATCAACAAGTAAAATTTACAGCTCTGCCTCATCCTATTACACTTTGTAATGTGCAAGCTCAGTTGCGCTAACTTCATCCTTCAAATCCCCCCCACCCCACCTGTTATTTATATGCTCCCTCAGACTCTGCAGCGCTTCTACACAGCCACCTAAATCAACAGCAGCCTTACAAAATCCTAACGCTACCATGTATTGGATAGTTGTTCTTTAATTCCCAAAGTATTTTTTTTAATCTTCAAGCCAAATAAAGTCACTGTTTTGACTGTGATCTTGTGGCTGGAGGCCCCATCACCTGATTTACAACCTGAGGAAACAGATGGAATGAGCTACGCAGTAGAAATGCCTGATTGGTGAAGCCAAACATCCAGCAGCCAGTGTCTCCGGGTAACACGTTTCTGATGGGAATCTGACGGAACAAGCTAGAAAGAAAGAGTCTGACCCATGTCTCAAAAACACAGATTCTTCCAAAAGGTCATTATTTTTTAATGTGGCTGTTGCACAAATGTATTTCCAAGAAAAAAGTTGTTTTTTTGTTGTTGTTTTTTACAGAATTTTGGAACCACACCCTACACCGGGGCCTGATGTAGCATATCAGTCTTGCTAAAACTCTCGCTTCACATTGGAGGCCTGTGGTTTCCTCATTTCTCACCATGTTCTGATGTCAGTTTGTGACCTTCAGTTCACTTTGCTATTGCAGCAGAATAATGAGCCACACAATACCAGAAGGCCAACAGCCACAATAACAACAACAAGACACCTGATGATTCGACTGGTCAGGTTCATTTACGTTTTCACTAAAAAATAAAATTAGCATTTGAAAATGGCATTTTGTAATCACAGATCAAATTTACTCAATATTAACATTTGATGGATGGATGGATGGATGGATGGATGGAGTGTATTGAATGAAAAGAACTTAGTTGTGAGTTGATGATGCTAAAAGTAAAACGAAATAGAATTTGATCTTAACTCAAACAGAATCCTTCATCAATTCGAGCCAGATAAACCTTTGAAGATAAAACCGTTTTGCAATTTAACTCATATGATTCATCCCCGGTACATCGACATATTTATCTGCTCTACTTATATTTTACCTCTCTGCATATTTACATCCCTAACTTTAACAGAATTGATAACGGTGAGGACAGAATCTTGAAATTTTCAAAATAAAAGCTTCACAGATAAAACCAACACCTCCTAACTTGAGAGCGTTCTGATCTACCTTCTCTCCTCTCGCCGCAGCAGGCTTACACCTTCATCCTGGAAACTGCTGCAGTCATTTCCTGCTGAATTAGATCGCCTCTAAAAGACCGAGGAAAAAGTACCGCGGTAAGCTCCCGCGACATGATGAATTTCACGCAGTCGTCCCGGAATTAAAAATGCCACATGATAATTAATAGTCGCATCTCGTCCAGCTGTGACAGTCATTGGACTACCGCTGATGTGAAACAGGAAGATGTGTCTGCACCCAGCGGACTGCTGAGCGTCTTACCGGATCATGCAGCCGGGAGCCGTCCCTCATCCAGCCTCAGCACCTGCGCGTCGTTCCAACCTGCACGTCTGCCCGCAGAGCGTCAGAGCCGGGCAGACCGAGTTGCTGTCGGGTCCTAATGCCCCCCTGCTCCACACCCACCCCGTCACCCTACCCCACAGCCTGACCTCACCAAGAGGAAGCACATCAACTCATACGTGCTATTTATAGGCTTTGTTTTCTGTGGCCTGCGCATCACCGTCACACTGACTGCACCGAGTTCCCGGACAGTTCGGAGGGATTCTAGCTGCTGACGGCGCCCACACAGCCAGAGCTGATAGACATCTGAGCCATCAGAGGCTGTGTTGACAAAATGTCCCTGAAGACAAAACACCACCTGCCAGCAACGAATTATTTATACCCCTGATAGATTTAGAGAAACAGCAGCACTCCGATTCAAAATAACAAGTATCTGTCCAGAGAGAGAGAGAGAGAGAGACTCTAGTAAGAGTACAAAAGTATTTGGTAGAAAGAAGAAAGTACTGAGAAATTAACTATAACATCTGAGTGACTCTTATATAAATGACATCTTCAGACAAACAATGTACAAATCTACACAAACTCATTCTGGCGTTTATCTTTAGTCGCATTAATTACTGCAGCAGCATCTTCACAGGTCTGACTATCAAATCAAGCCTCCACCTGCAGCTGATCCAGAACACTGCTGCTGGAGTTCTGATTAAAACCAAGAAGATAGAGAACATCACCCAGTCCTACAGTCCTTCACTGAGAGAACAGACTTTAAAATACTGTTGCTAATTTAAAAATCACTGAATGTTTTAGCACCACAATACATTAAAGATCTGCTGATGTATCACCCTTCCAGATCTCTTCTGGTTCTGGTTCTGCTTGGCATCCAGAAACAGAACCAAACATGGAGAAGCAGCATTCAGCTTCTATGCACCACAAATCTGGAACAAACTTCCAGAAAACTGCAAAACAGCCAAAACACCAAGTTCCTTTAAATCAAGACCTGTAAATCTCACCTGTTTAGAGTTGCTTTACCATGTTGGCCAAAATATTTGATGTGTATTAATGATTTTGATGATATAGTTGATAAAATATAATGTTTATTGCTTGTTTCATACTAGGATACTGTATTGTGTTTTTATGATGTAAATAAATTTAAACTGCCTTATTGCTGAAATGTGCTTCACAAATAACCTTCATTTGATTTGTCAATTTTTAAAAGATTAAATAAATAAATAACATTGTCACAAAATAAAAGATTCAGGCAGAATAAATACTGTTCTAAAACAGTGACTGGAATAGCCAGAGACTTCCCAGA
>NW_015114572.1:106759-123051 GCF_001443285.1 Poecilia latipinna
TTGATTCAATGTTGTTTCAATCATTCTGTGCTATCTGGGTTAATTCAATAAGAGCAGCAATACTTCATAATAATATAGCTCAAGTAAAAGTGAAAAGTCCCAGAAGTTGCTTTCAAGAATATTACTCAAGCGTAAATGTAACTAGCTACTACCCACCTCTGGATTTAGACAGAAATGATTTCCTTCAACCAAATTGTTTGGTTTTGATATGAAATAAGACAGGCGTCTCCCAAAAGGTGCGAAAACAACGTCATCAACTCCTTAGAAATCCATCCCACTGTAGCATTTGTACCTCTGCAGCTGTTGTTGCATGTTGTTTTCCTGTTGCTGCTCCCTGCATTTCTGCAACTTAACATAAAGGAAATAAACCCAGCTTTGAGCTGGAGCTTCAGGGTTGGTTCAGTGGTTGCTGGTGTTCAGTCTGTCTCCCACATCCCTCCACAGGAAACATGAGTAGACTCAGTGTCAAACAACTTTCAAACCAGAATAGATATCTACTTACAGCACAATAAATTCAAACATATATATTTGTTGTTGTGGTGGTGCGACCCAGGTACAAAGATCTTAGTCCTCGACACGGCCATCACAAGTTTGAGTCCCGACCTTTTGACCTTTGCTGCGTGTATTTACTTTCACATAACCCACTTTCAAATAAAGGTCAGCAGAGAAAACAAAACAGCATACCATGAATTATTATTTTCATTGTTGCTGTTTGACCTATTGCAGTTATTCTGCTCTTACACATCTTCCAGGAAGGTCACTATGACCTGTTGTGTAACAGTCCTGTCACTGCACCAATAGATTGTTAAACAGCGCCACCCAGTGGTTAAATTATCTACTCTAAATGACAAAGGCAAATTTTTGGTGAAGTGATTTTTTATGCTTTTTTTTTTTGGCCACTCACTTTTATTTTGTTTATATCTAACAGCATCTTTTACACACACAGACACACAGTCAAACACAATTACTTAAATAGCATAGATAGTAAAGAGTTGGGATGTCAGCAGACTGCATTCAGTGTTGCTTCTCTACAGCTTCAGTCTTCCTCTCTGTTAATTTCTGGCCCAGGATTCTAACAGCTGCTGACCCAGTTTTCTCTTCTTAGAGCCAGCAGTTAATCAGATTGTCTTCTTCTGTCTCTAGCTGTTTTTTAGGAGAATCTTTGAGCTACTTCATCACACACTGGGACCTGGCTCTCCATCCAGTTGAGATGCCCACAGATTACTACCAGATTACATATGATCATTGATAAAACCGAAAGCAACACCACACATGGACTGCAGGAGTTTTGTGTGCTGGTACGCAACAGGACTCATGGGAGCTGTCACCTTTCAGGAAACATATTTACACCGGTCTCCTACTGTCCAGGTGTTTACTTCCTGCACAATGTCATTGGGTCTAATATCTTTGGTTCTGTTTTTGACCAGGTGACTCTCAGAAAGAGGTTTTCAATCTCAAGTTATTTTTTGGTTAAATATAGGATACATACATTAAGAGCTTCAGCTTTTTTTGTAATAATAATAATTCTCCCAGAAAGCAGTTTACCACCTGCTAAGCTCATTTCTATACAGTTTACAGTGATCAGTGGACATCCTGTAAGTTCTCTGCAGATCAGCTCATGATCTGTCTGATGCTACATATGCTAGGCTAAGTTTAGTGCAGGATAATTTCCTAATGTGCCCATTTCTCAACAGATGATGTATTCTCAACATTAATGTATAATAATATAATACATAATCCTATAATCAAACTAATCAATACCATTTTTGATTCTCTAATTCTAAAGTCACATAAAGGGGTTAGAAATTCCAACTGCAGGTCATCAAATCAAACATCCACACATACAAGTACTTTTTAATTTATTTACACAATTTTAAAATACACAAATACAGTGGCATTACAACTGAAGAGCAGAAGTGTTAAGATGGGAGTGAAAGGAAAAAAAATCCCATGAATCCACAGTATAAGATGTGGGACCTGAGTCCAGAACACACCTACAAGCTTTTAGGACTGGTGGTGACAGAATGAAAAACGCGACAGAAAACCCATTCCATAGAAACGTGTACTTGCTTTTATTATAACCATCATCAGTGAGACACACAAGTTATTCTATCGCTTTAGTTTTTCCCAAGTCAACGAGTGAAATACAGTTTCCAAGAAAAGGTTCCTTCACAGGAACCCAAATGTAGTGAAGCATTCCCAGTCCCTCTATCAACAGCTCGTCCAGAAGCCTACAGCAGCTCACCAGGACGTGGTAAACAGGCGCATCCTATACACAACAGAACCAAGGAACATGTACAAGGTACAACTACAGCCCATTCCCACATCGACTACAGAAAATGGCCTACAAATATTTCTCATCAGTCTATCACATCAAGGAGTTCCTACTTTAGATCAGATCCCCAGGAGGAGCCTGAAGGCCGGGGCCACCTTCTACTATGCAGTACTCACTCCACAGCTCCTAGAAACCCCCTCTGCTTCCAGGATGCTGGCCTTGAAGCAAAACCCGTCCATTTTCTATGTAAACGGGAGAGTGGAGCCGTCTGACGCCGCACGCTCTGCAGAGTTTGATTCTAAACTATTAAGTACTGAAGCGTTGTCGAATCATTTATGCCACATGAAACCATGAAAATCCCAAAGTTTACCCAGTCGGGTTTAAACCTGACTGAAACATTTAAGACGTTCTTTATGATAATCGACACTCTTCTCATCAGCAAAGTCAAATATTGTACATTAAGATATGGGTTGGTTAGTAGCATCACAGACTAAAACTGTTTTTTACAAGAACTTCAAATTAATTTAGTTGGACATTAGCAACTAAAACTGTTCCTCCATCAGATCCTGAAAACAGGGAGAAAAGATCCGTTGGTTCATATTTCTCATACTTTTCCCAACACATTGCACTGTTTAAAGGTTCTATAAGATCAGCTACAGCAGAGTGAAAACAAGGGTACAAAGTCTCGACAAACTGTCCTTTCAGACCGCTTCTGATGGTGGAGTTTATCTAGAAAATGGACAAGCTGTGCTTTGGAGAAATGAAAAAAGGTGTTCGGACTCAGGGTGGAAGCAGAGGGACACGAGGTCCAAGGATCAGGCTGAAGATGCTGTGGACGTAAAAGCTTACAAAAATGTTTACTTTCATATATATTTTTATATAAAAAGAAATCGACATGTTTATCCCACCTGTGAGCATGGAAACCCCTAGGACACAACCACACAAATACACACGAAAGCCACGTCACTATGCACTAGTGTTAGAAAGAAAGAAGTTTGGTGTGGACAGACTGAGCTCCTGACTCACTCTTCCATTCACAGCTTTTCCCACGCCATTCACAACCTGAACACTAACTAAATGTGCTGCATGTTTACCATATTCCAACAGACCTGAGGACATGGACACAACTCGTACAACAGCCTCCTTACCCCCACCCCCCATCTTATTCTATCTAAACGTCTCATTCACATCAAAAGAAGTAAATAAGGAGGTGTGGACTACGGGGTTCAAAGTATTTTACACGACACAGAGTTTAGGCACTGTGCTCAAACACTGCCATGATGGAGCGACTCTCCATCTGACCAAAATCAAAGTAAATCCAACAGGTTAACATTGAACAAACGCTGCATTCCCCGTTTTCATGCAGATCTGCTGGTGTTGATGTTTTTTTCTGCTAAAAAGATTAAAAACAAGTAAAATCAAAAGTTGAGAGAAAAAAAAAACATTAGGCCAGAGAAAAGTGAATCAATGGCTTCATCAACAGCAGGGAGGAGGAGGAGTTTTCACATCTTCCACGAGCAAGGAAGAAGGGTTGCTGTGGCTTCAACTTCACCAAGATGGTTGTTAAGGCAACCAAACTGGTCTCCACCTGCCCGTCTCTCTCTCCCTCTCTCACACACACACATACACAACCTGCTGACTGTGCATCTCTTCTCCTGAGAAGTGAATAGATGCGCAGGCAGAGCCTGGTGCATTGGTGAGCAGTTCTGGGTCGTTTGAGAGTCCTGGTAATCTATGTGAATATGTGTGTGAGAGAGTGTGTGTGCTGCAGGTGATGCATGTCGAGGCGTCCTCAGAGGATGTAGGGCTGTTTCACCGCGGAGCTGCAGACTGGAGGCCGCTTGGTGTAACCCGGGACAGAGCCTGGAAACAGGAAGATTAAACACATCAGCAGCTCATAAACACCTGGAACCTAAAATACAATCAGGAGCAGATTTGTTAATGACTAGTTAAACACTTTTAGGTTTTATATTGTAAAAAAAAAAAAAAAATCCACTGGGCATTTTCGCCCAAAAGAGTGGCTGGGATTTATAAAGCGGGGTTCTGTAAAGTAGCTCTAAGGAATAAACACCTGCAGTAAGTAGAAGTCAGAGAGAACTGAACATTCTATGTGGAATCACATACAGCAGATTACGCTGCAGCTACAGGGACTGGACATACGGAAAACATGGAATATGATGCTTCACAGCAAATCTAGGGGGGAATCCCTGCAGACTGATCTTAACACTGAGCAGCAGGAAGAGTGTGTTCTAGGCCGAGAGGGAAAGACCCGATGGAGCCCAGCAGAACACACACAGTCAGAACTAGAACGCAGTTTGCTTTGTCTACATTTTGTCACACATGAATAGATGAAAGACATGTTCTGAAAAGAATCAACAAAAACAGAGCAGATATTACATTTCAACTTTCAAGTTTAACTTCATATGTGAAGAATTTTCATTTTACAAAGTGGCTGCCTTATTCTCCATTGAATCATGGACACTCAGATTTTACTAAAAGAATATGTTTTAAAAAGTAAAGTTAAGAGTCCTGACATAAGACATTTGATGAATCCCAATAGACTTTAAATGTCATACATTAACCACATGATTAGATACTTTCACTTTGTAAAATATGGAAATCTGAAAAATGAAAATCGACTTCAGCCAACGTTTCTAATACCTATTCTTTCAGATTTATTTCATATTTCAAGTTAAAATTAATAAAGAAATGTACAAAATGTTTCTGAATCTGCAGCTTCACATCACTACAGAAATAAATAGAATGAGCCAACTAAGCCTGCTGTATCAACTTAGTCCCTTTAATGTTCCTACACAAAGCATTTTATATCCATATTCCATATTTTTTTCCTCTTTAGCACAGCTATACTGTCTGAAACAATCAGATTGGTTTTAATTTTATATGATTTAAAAGAGATTTTAATAGGTTTCCAGTGATTGTAGCCTTTTAACCCATTTGCTTTTATAAATATAAACAGCATCCTGGTCAAACCTGAGGGAAAATGTAATCTAGCGTATAAAGTCCTGACGCTTCACCAGTCAGGACTGGTCAGTGAGCAGCACAGCTCTGCTCACTGACTGAATGTTACAGCTGTGCTTTAAGAAGAATGGTGGAGGCTGAAGCTATAAAGGAGAACAAACTAACAGTCCAGAACTTGGCAGAATGCCACCGGCTACTGAACTGCTGTGGTTTCCTAGTCGTTCTGATTGGTTAAGTAGAAAAAACATGATGTGGGACAAAAGAAAAGGGAAGTTCTGACACAATGTTCTGTTCTCTGTTGCTGCTTCCTCTTTGCGGTGGATGAACTCGTGTTTCCTCTCATCTCCACTCTTCTTTTCACTGACTTGATTCTGACATATTAACTCTTTACTGAGTTAATATGTCTACTGAGACAATACGTCTACTGAGGGAAGTACCTGTGAGGTGGACATACGTGACGTGTCCTGACGTCCAGTCAGGTCTGATGAGGAGATGTTGACAGGTGCTCCACGATGAAGACGCATGCTCACCTTCCTCTCCTTCTCCATACCTAAATAACAAAGAGAGCCAAGTGTCAGTCACCATGTAGTTCTTCTGAAGCCGTCTTCGGCCTGGAAAGGCTGTGAAAGATGGACAGGCGGCGCTCTGACCTGTGTGTGAAGCAGGGTTGAGTGGGGAGGGGACTGCGGCGTCCTGAGCTGCCCTTGCTCTGCCTGAAGCAGAAGCCATGCCTCTGGCCCCGGGGTTCCTGCTGTGCCTCAGTCTCTCCTCGCGCTCCCGGCGCTCCCTCTCAGCGTCTTCCACGGCCCTGTTGGCACCCTGACACAACACATCCCCACAGTCACCACCAGGTAGCGCAGCTGTTTCTATAGCAACAGTTAGCCTGTATTTAATCTGGTTGGGGAGCCCACATGCAGAGCTGGAAAGGAACTAATGTTACTTCAGCTTTACACCAAAACAGGATATTAGATCACTGAACAGATTATTGCATTTTTATTATGCAATTCTTTCCTTTACTCTTGCAGATATGGCTGTAACAAATCAATGAATGATTCAAGTACATTGATTATTAAAGGGGCAGGATTAGATGTTTTCCAGATGCATAATCCCATTTATGTTACTGTCAGTTGTTATAAAAATTTTGTACATATCAAATATGACTTAAAAGAAATCTGACTTTATAATTTACCACAATAAAATTGAGCGTCTGTCTCTTTAAAAACCCTTGCTCTTTCTGAAACTCTGCCTTCAGGAAGTCGTCACAACCTGGCTCCTCTATCAACCCTTTAACACTCCAGCAATGTTTTTTATGAGGAAATATTAAAACATGACACAAAGGTCAAAAAGGTTGATTTGACATCATACTGCCTCGCTTTAAAACAACAACTGACAAAATAAACAACATCATTTATTTTGGACTGAATTTCAACTGTGTGTCAACACAACTTACAAATTTGAGCATGTTCCAATCAAAGACATAGTCGTAGGAGAAGCCCTGTCTGTGGAAGAGGTTCCTGAAGAGCTGGCGGAGGTAGGAGTAGTCGGGCTTGTCGTCAAAGCGCAGAGAGCGGCAAAAGTTCAAGTATGTGGCAAACTCAGCTAAAGTGGAGAGAGAAAGATCAGGACATCAGGCACTTCTGTGGTTATGGTAATAAGAAAAGCCCTGAAAGGCATGTTAGCAGCTTAGCTTACAGGGGTAGCCTTTACACAAGACCTCAATGGGGGTGGACATCTTCTTCTCACTGATGCGTTCGTACTTCTGCCTCTTGGTGGCAGCTTTGAGGCCTTGCCAGGGAAGAGAGCCCAGATTGAAGTACATCAGGACGTAGCCCAGAGACTCCAAGTCATCCCGTCTGGATTGTTCTGAAGACAGAGACAAGGTGGGATCAGCAGGGGGTAGCGCACTGCAGCGACATCAGCAGCCATCACCACATGTCTCACCAATGCCGAGGTGTGTGTTAATGGAGGCGTAGCGGGCGGTGCCGGTCAGGTTCTTGTTTTCGCGGTAGGGGATGTGCTGGTGCGTGCGAGCGTCGCGGTATTTCTTAGCCAGACCGAAGTCGATGATGTAGACCAGGTTGCCCTTCTTGCCCAGCCCCATCAGGAAGTTGTCCGGCTTCACGTCTCGGTGGATGAAGTTCTTGGAGTGGATGTATTCAATCCGGCTGATCTAGAAAGGCAAGTCAGATTCACGTTAACTAAACACCACAGGACAGACAGCAGGAAACAGACCTGAAGACACCTTCAAGTCTTTCATCTGCAGCTTTCCACCCAACACACTACATAACTGAGAAAATCTAAGGCTCTTAGTAAAGGTCAGAGCACTTTCTCTCACCATCTGGTCAGCAAGCAGGAGGACGGTCTTCAGACTGAACTTCCGAGAGCAGAAGTTGAACAGGTCCTCCAGACTGGGCCCCAGCAGCTCCATCACCATCACATTGTAGTCTCCCTCAGCACCACACCACTTTATTGTTGGAATCCCCACTGAAAGTACAGGGAAAGGTAATTATCTGGTATTCTGATAGAAAGGAACCACTAAACAGTATCAAATGTTCAGTTTGAGGAATCTGTTGACACGTTCGTTTAGATTTCAGCATCAAGGGTCAACAAAACCAAGACAAGTTGTTTTAATAGCTACTTCTGTGGTTTGAATAGAATAAGTAATATGCTTGAACAAACCAGGTAATACATCCATCCATCCATTTTCTGAACACCCTTGTCCCTCAGTGGGGTCGGGAGGAAACCAGGTAATACAGTTAATTCTAAACATCTCACTCATCATTTTAGTATTTAGTTGGAGTAGAACATGCATTTATATTATGGAAAATACAGACTCACCATTTGTGCTCATTTATTTCATTAATCCTGGGAATTCTTCAAATAATTTCTTGGCTGTGATTGGTTGTAGCTAATCTGAAAACTTGATAACTAGATTATGAAAGATGATTTTCTTTCCCACTAAATAACTTCAAAATAACTTCTGATCTGGTGCAGTTTGGTAGAAAAGTATTTTCTGTGTGAATGTTTTTATTAACCCTCTTACGACCAACCTGTCGGCGTCGACAGGATTCGGCTTGTGTACTTTCCATTACCGTAATTTCTGAACCGTTCAACATATCAAAAAAATTCCAAAAGTGCAGAAAAGCTGAGACATTGCGCTTTCAGGGCATATATGATACATTACGGTAGCCACCTGGGAAAGTTGTGATATGAGCTTGACCAATCACAAGAAAGATTCTCCGTTGTGTCATAATTGTCACCCAACCTACTCTGTATCGTAACTCCTGAACAGTTGGCCGCATTCAAAAAATTCCGAAAGTATCAGAAAGTGCATAAAATAAGCTGCATCACATGTGCATGTTGCAGCAGATATTAGAGTAAATATTTTCATTACGGAATTTCCCTGCGGAGCTTCGTAACGTGTCAACGGATTAGCGGTGCGAGAGAGAGAGAAGACGGCAGAGGACGAGTTGAAATCGGGCATAAAATTATGGAAATGTCTAAAAGAAAATCCACCAGACTGATAAATGGTCCTAGAAGGCTGATATCTGAAGGCAGTGAACATGAGAGACATATAACCAGCGAACCAGGTTGCGTAAAATATTTGTACAAGCTAACGTTAGTCATATGAACGCTGCACAAACCATTGGCTAACTGTTAGCTCCATCTTGATTCCTGCATAATTTGTGCAATAACTATTTATTATACTGAAAATAAAATCGTGGTCTTCCAGAAATAATGTCCTAAGTAATATTTTTACATAACGTGATTTTGGCAAAAAGAAAAAAAGAAAAATCACCACCACTTTTTTTTTCTGCCAAAAGATGAATTGTGAAAAAAAACAACAAATCAGCCAAGTGAGGGATTGGTGACCTGTCCAGTGTGTCCCCTGCCTCTTGCTCCTGACCACTGGAGATGGGTACCAGCACCCTCTCAGCCTGAAGTGTGATAGATAAAGTATGGATGGATCCAGAGTGGGATTTTGTCTGTAGCTGGGGAGGAACTGCTTTAGAGCCTACCACAAAAAGTGAAAACGCCTGAAATAATTTAATAAAAAACAGGCATAAAAACTTGTAAATTGGAGGCCAGGCTTCACAGTTTTCTCAGCATTTATGTAATATAGTGGAAAGTTGAAATTGTTCATCTGAAATTGTTTGCCCCTGTCATCAGAAAGTTTTTGTTCAGCAATAAACCTGAAAATTTCAATTCCGATTTTTGTTTTTTTTCTCTTTAAACTGTTTGTTCACAATTTTTGAAATTGTGAACAGAAATGTTAAATAACCATCAAATACTGAAAGCTGAGGTTGTTCTGGAAAAAAGAGGAAAAATTCAGACTCATTGCACATTGTTTGAGAATTTTACAGCCATAAAATCAAAAAAATACCAGGCGGCCCAGTTACAATTATGGTCTTAAGAGGGTTAATTACCATTTAAAGAATCTTTAGCTCAACTAGAGACAAAGAAAGTCACTTTTTCTGCCGAGTAAAACCAGCCAGGTCATTCAAATCTTCTACATGAGCTGAAGTGGTTAGGCCAGTGACTTTCAAAGTGGGAGTTCATGACCCCTGGGTGGCCACTGGGGGGCGCTAGGAGGACTCAAAGTTAGAGATGAGGAATAAAAACGTAAAAAATAAACCTAATAAATTTTTGATTTAGAAAAAAAAATCATAAAATCTTATCTTTTTTCATTATTTCAATTATTATTTTAATATTATCATAACACTTTGAAGAATTAATGATTTACAACAGCATTTAATTTCCCTTTGGAATCAATAAAGCATTTTTGAATTTAAATAGAAAATATGTAAAATATGTTAAAATAATTTATTGAAATGTTATTTGCAATTTTCATCTTTCTGATTAGTTACCAGTCAAATGTACTAAGTTGTTTTGCTCGTTAGAGTAGTGTAGTAACTGTAGATGAACAAGTTTCTGACCAGAGAAAAGGATCCGTCCAGTAGGCCTGATGTGGGGCACTCTGCTGCAGGAAACCTTATCAACTCAGCCAACTACAATCAGAACAAATGTGCTGAACTAATCTAAGAATTACTGAATAGAGAAGTAAAAAGACATTGTAAAAGCTGATGTTTCTTTACATATTTTGTAGAACTGCCTGCAGGTTTGTGAAGGGGGATGGAAAAGTTTCGATCCCTGGGTTGGCCGACTGCTCATCACTTTTCTTCTCTGAAACTAGTTTACTAAGTTTGACGAGCCAAATATCTTCTTTGGAAGTGATGACGGAGTTAGTGTGAGCTGTTATGCAACTGCAATATTGATACATTTGGTGATGGACGAGTATGTATGTGGTGGTTTTGGGAGTGTGATACCTCCGCCTTGCATCATCTTGTAGATCTTGCTTTCGATGTGGAGTTGTGGGTGTTTAGTCTTCACACATTCCAGCTTGATGGCCACCTCTTCTCCCACTGAGATATCAGTACCTAGACAAACAGACAGACAAGGTTTAGTTGGATGGAGCTAGGGAAACAGTCAAAGAGCCTGAACACTAGAGCTCTATCTAGTTGTCTCAGAAACAACTAGATAGTCTCACTGCATGCTAGCATGCCGGTCTCACTGCTAGCATGAGACCGGCATGCTAGCAGTGGCTACAGACCTTCATTTCTCTTCCTGACATGACTGTAAGAACCTGCTGTAACTAATGTGTGGAAAAAATTTGAGCAAATACAGAAATCCTTTAAAAGTTGGTTGATGTGAAGCTGCTCAGTTTGTGGACAGAGACAATCAAGAATGCTAGCTAAATCTGTCAAATGCAAGTACGTTTCAATTCACCACTCCTTAGTGGACGTCCAGCATCATTTTATGAGAGACATAAATAGATTTTCATCTATTTTGCTCACACATGAAGGGATTCTGGGAAATGACTTCAAAACTGACATGTTTAAGTGCTGAGGTTGCTTTCTTCCTAAACACGTCCTAAACACGGTAATGGAGTCCAGCTAGTACCACCCCCCTCCACAGAAACCCGACACCACCTTACATAATCCCATTACTCCCGCTCACGTGTGTGAACACACCATCTCATAGCAGAAAGAGTTTAACAGCAGTTCTGATGGAACATCATTGATTTCTCTGTACGTCATCTGGCACCTGGCACCCAGCAGGGCGGGGCCAAGGCTCCCCCGCACGGCGGCTAGCATGGAGCAGCGGGCTCTCAACATGCAACAGACACTTCAGCAAACCAAAGCATGGAGGGAAATTACAGCACATGGGATTTTATGCATTACATAAATGACCAAAGTTCAGATTTAATGTGTTCTGTGTTTGTTTTTAAAGCCTGAATGCTCATTTACATAAGACTCATTGGGCCGTAGGTGTCAGAGAAGTTAAAAAGGATATTCTTCAACATGACCCACCTGACTCCTAGTTGCATTAAATAAAGAATCTATTCCAACAGAAACATCTGAATCAAGCGGGTGTTTTACAGTGTGTGCTCTCTGGTGTCAGAGGAATGGGATTTGTCTGAACAGATTTTTCTGGGGAATGCAGCACTCCCTCATGGAGGACTGTTCCTGATATGCCAAAGTGTTCACGTTGTGTGCAGGGTGTGTTTTTCTGCTGTGCTGCTGGTGCAACATGTTCAGACACATCTCTGTGGACTATTATTTCATGAGGTCTCACCAGGAAGTGCCGCAGAAACATGCAAATATACTGTGACTTGTATAAGAGCATCACCTCCACTGCTAATAGACATCAGAAAGACAAATAAACAAACAAACATTCAGCCGTGAGATGACGCCTGGTGTGACGTCAGCCAAACCACCAACATGTCAGCAGACGGGCAGTGCAAAAATGTGTCATAAGTTTGATGACTGAATCACCAACAACACGCAGTTTGAGCTGTTTTAAGTAACTTTTGGTCTGTCAGTTTAAACAACCTTTGTGTTAAGTTTGCTTATAAATATGCCCCTCCCTGTTAGCATACATGACTGGAGCGTTCTCATTTGACTGTGATGTGATATCACCAACAGTATCTGTTAAACAAGTCTCTGTTTTCTTGTCAGACAGGTAGCAGCCTCAGGGAGCGTTTTATAACACCCTGCAGCAGAACATAACCAGCTTATAGACTCATCACAATGACCATCCTGTCCCATCATGACACTAAACATCATTTATGAGCTAGAAGGAGCGTGTAAATAACACTAAACAAGTGGCTTTTCTTGACTCTCAGTCATTCAGGACTGTCACAATTACCAGTAATCAAGAAATCAGATTTTTCTGCTTTCATTTGACAAAAAAAGACATTTTGTTTGTGATTTTCAACATATAGTGGACTAAAACACTGACAGAATTGACAACCTTTAAATTACTGTTGTTATGTATACAACTTATTTCTGATAAATATTCAGTTATTTAAAAGTAGGCTTAAAAGAACATGATAGTGGCATACATATGAATTTATAGATTGCTTAAAAGCTGACATCTTGGTATCAAAATATATTCAGTGAAACAAAAAACAGAAAGGCAGAAGGGCTGATCTCATACCTGCATAATAATATTATTAAACAACACAGCTAGTGTTCAAAGAACAAATATATTTCTGTACTTGTTGTAAGTGACCCTAATGTCAATGGGTACAAGAAACAAAGTGGTTTGGACTTCAGTCTGATCCTGATTAGGTCGGGACATTTCTTTGGTCTTTTTTATAAAACTGTCCTCTGACACAACTCATGTCTCTGTACACTTGCTGAATATTTTCAAACAAATATAAAACATATGTATAACCTCCTGATACTCTATGATGGATAACACCAATCACATAGGAGTAGAAGACCTCAGTGAACAGGGTGACCCGATCCCACCCTGCTAATGACCCGACAGGAACAAGCCTTTAGGTCTCTGAAACATTCATCACTGTTACCGACACAAACTTGGTTTAAACATGATGAGTGAATCACTGTGGGACATCTGCCATGGACGCCTTTTAATAAGACCTTGTTTCTTGTAACAGAAGCGCGAATGATCAAAAACCTGCTCCTGTTTCTACTGCAGACAGCAGAGGGTTAACTGATTTAACAGAACCACACACTGCTCTGACTCATTTACAATGTTACAACACATTAGTCATCAACCACTCAATGGAAAGGATGGACAGCTGAGTGAAGACAAAAAACACTAAGTGATTATGCAAGCGGCTGGCAGCTCTGGGTATCAGATTGTACAACAGGTCATGTGGAAGAAAGGCCAGATCCTGTTAATTAATCTAACCTCTCCTGGATTCACAGCTGTTAAGTGAGGACATTTAACATTGCTCTGGGAGTTTTAGTTGAACAAGGCGAGTTCACTTTCAGAACACACAGCCTAGTTAGGTCATACAAGCGCACAAGATTCTAGTACAAAACTTTTCAAACCACGACTGGAGCAGAAAATGTTAGATTTTGGTAAAGAATACTAGTCCCATAAATGTAAAATCAAATTAAAAACAAAATTAATAGCAACAGTCTAGTGTAAACACTTGGTATAGTCCGAGAAGGGAGACCATGATCTCTTGTCTTTGATCCAAATGCGATTTAAAAAAAAAAAAAAAAAAAATCTATCCAAAACTAGAAAACGTTTTCTTACGAGTTGCACATATGTTGGCACAAATGTAACACAACATACTCAGATACTTCCATGACAGACTCAATAATTAAGCATTATACTGGAAAACATCCATCCACCATAGAAGACTAGAAGGGACTAATCTAAAGTAAAGCAGACAGTTCCAGTTCGGTGACGGTTCACATTTAGAAACCACTGCACCTCACAGCCAGGCCTGTGACACTGTTAGAGGCTAGAGGTGAGGTTTTCCCAGCAGAGATGTGAATAATTAAGATTAAAGCTCCAATATAAGCGCCAAAAGAAGAGCTACAGCATGGTTGGTGTTAACTAGTGGCATACTGCATCCAACCAGAATACCATACAGATTGTGCATTTTGTGATTTAATGTAGGTTTAATCTAGCTCAGTGCAGATTAAATCCCCTTCATCACGATCCATTTGAAAACAACAATAATCATGTTATCATTAAAAGCCAGATTAAAATAGTGGAAGAAATGACATTTACTTCCAGAAGGATCCAAAAAATTTTCTGACAAAACCTATTTAATCAGTAGCTGGTCAGCAGCCTTAGCTAACAGAAGATAGCTACATTTCACCCAGTAGAGATGAAGCTATATTTGTACATGTTCGTGACAGCTTATTCTCAGAAGGATATAGGGCCTTCCCATCAAACACAAATCTTTGGGCTCATCTGTAAAATAGCATCCTATTGATAAAAATTTTACAATGTAAAACATATTATATAAAACTCACTGAAAGGTAACCACAGTAGATCCGTTGAGCCTTTTGATTCAGCTGGAAACTTTCGTTCTGCTTAAAACCACTAAAAAACACACGCAGGCAACTGTCCCCGAATATTTCACAGGCTCAGACTGAACGATCATTCTGGTCTAAAACGAGTTTCAGGTGAATCAAAGCAAAAGAACCAAACAAAAACTTTCAGATTTTACATAGCTAGCTGAGGACAAAACACTTAGATTCATATCAGCTGACTGTTTTCCTAGTAATTTGAACCCTTCATTTGGACACCGGGTTGATATTATAACGGAAAATAAGTTTCTAAGCCAAGCACAGTCGAAATAAATCGCTTACTAAACACATTTTCAAAATAGAAGATGGAAATGCTAGCTTACTTGCTACAGAAACTACTAGCCTAGCAGCTAATGCTAACAGAGAACACAACAGCTGATCGCCTATCACCAGCTCCTTCTGAACCTCTAAAAAGGAAACCAGTTGACCAACTTCCTCACACTTTCCTCTTGTTGTTAATACAGACACAGACTAGTAGACAAGTTTCAGTGACAAAAACATACCCAAGTATATGTCTCCAAACGATCCGCTTCCAATCTTTCTGCCCAGTCTGTATCGGTTTCCGACTCTCAACTCCATGTTAATAAATCTGTCGTCGGCTAGCAAGCACGCTCGCTAGCTCCAAAATATTCAAAATATGGTCAGCTTTGAAGTTCAAGCCCGTTTACAACTAGAATAGAATCAACCAGCAGACACCGGAGATCCGTTCAAGCGACAAAATCTGTTCTTCTGTATGCTGTCTCCGGATGAAGTCGGCTCCGACAATCTTTCGCCTCTTGTTTTAAAATGTTAAATATATCATATTGCGACAATATGGCGTTTATCGGAAAGATGAATCTCTGTACTTTATGCTCTTGCTGTTTTTAAAATTGGTAAGCCTTAAATTTCCACGGATGAAGATGGATTTTGAAAAGATTCCGTCAGCTATTTGGCACGGTATCTCTGGCTCGCATTAAACTGCTCTATGTTAGGACCTTGCTCAGCAATCTGCTGGGTCTGTGACGCCACTTCCTTGTTAGATGATGGGGGAGGACACGACCAAAGAGCGTGTTGTTATAGATCCTCTAACAGATACTAGTATCAGTAACAGGCCTCACTAATTCTGAAGCGGTCTGCATCACCTTCGCTCAAGACTGAATATGTTTGAAAGGATTTATGTGGGTATAGTTAACGTTCAAAATTTACAAAGATTTGGCCCGTTTTATTCGCTCGCACATTCCGCTCAATTCAGGTTCCCATATTATTGTCCTATTCGTTATGCTTCCAGTGCATTCAATGTGTGACTAGTCTCCTAAAGCTTAAAGGCTCTGGTTCCGCTCAACAACAAAAGATCGCTACCTTTGTCCCTCTGGCTTTTGTCCATCTGCAAGTGGTCAATGAAACGCACAAGTTCATTCTTCAGCCATAAAAAGAAAATATATGAAAAATAATAATAATAAAAACAATTCTAAAAAAAACACACAGTTCAATTAAAGCAATACTACTTTCATTGAACTTTAAACCTTAAATCGTTATTTTATCACTTGATGAAAAATGTTGATTGGTATGTTTGTGCAGTTTACGAATTTCATTTTTTTAAATTACTTTTTATTGAGGTTCATCCTCTTCCCCTTAGTTTTCTTCTGCTATATCATTATTACATAGAGGGAAATTAATAAATAACACGAGGTCAC
>NW_015114573.1:0-24142 GCF_001443285.1 Poecilia latipinna
TTTTCCAAATTTAGGCTTTTAATCATTTGGTTTTATTACAAAACTCTGCAGTTTGAATATCGAGCACTTTCCAAAAACAGCAAACTGGAATGTGATCATTTTTTACAGTGCAGTAGTTTTGCTCTCACCTGTGTGAGCAGCTCATCGGACAGCGAGCCGACCTGATCCCAGGATCCCCGCTCGTACAGGTGAACTCTGGTTTCCACTGGAACAGCTAAAAGCTAACATCGAAATGTTTTTCAGACGATTTGTGCTTTTAATGCGCCCGCTCAGCGAACCCCGGCTGACCGACCTTCCCAGCTGCAGGCTGGAACGCCAAGCGGCACAGAGACGCCGCGTTGCTGACGTCGTTCGTTTTCTGCAGCAGCGGCCAGCTGGTCACCCGAGTCTGAGAGGAGAAAGGAAAATACGATTTCAAAAACAATAGGATAAAAACTGAACAAATGGGGTGCACAACTAAAATTAGACCTGTCAATAAACAATCAATCAATAACATGATAATTAAAGCATGATTTATTGTTTTTCTCATTTCTCTCTGGATGATAAAAGGTTTTCGGTCTGGTGTTTTGGTCTCAAATGAACCTTTTTTGAAGAACATTTTTGTTTCCAGAAACTCCATGATTAATTTTATTTGTTGTTTTGTTTCTTTATTCTGGATATTTAACATGTTTTCGATTTCCAGTGTTAAATGTTCATTAGAATTTAAAGTTTATTGATAAATGCAAATGCATTATTGTGCCATTACCACCAATTACTGGAAAATGATCTCAAAACAACAATATCATCGTTTATCTCAATAACTTCTGGGATAAATTAAAGCTAGATTTATTACCATGACAGGCGTAAGTCCAATTCAAAAGAATACAAACTGCCTCAAACCCCAGCAGATGTTCAGACTTTTTATTTTTAATCAGGGTAAAATTATTACAGACCAATTAAAATCTTAGAATTGAAAATGTTGGCACCAAGTATTCAATACCCAGACTCTGTTTTTAATGATTTTAGGAAACTTACTTTTCAACAAAATGACCTAAATCTCATTTTTATTGCTCAAATTATACAAAGAATGTTTCATTACTTTCAGCAGAAACATTTCCGTCTTTTAATGAGGCTCTACAATAATTTATACGTCAATGTATATTTTACTCTTTTACTTAAAGTATCCAACCTAGTTTATTGTTGAATAGCATAAAAAGTCACTGCTTTGTTTCTTTGTTATTTTTATTGGACTCCAAACCCCCGGTGTTTTTCCGACCCATGAAACAAAACGTTTGCTGAACCGGGCTGATGGGAATCAGACGTACCTGATCCTCGATGTTCCACACGACGACCGAGCCGTCGCAGCTGGAAGACGCCTGGCAGAGACCAGACGGCGCAAACAGATTAATAGTTTATCATCTTTACCCCTCAGACACACAAATTAGTTCAGAATATGGCTCTAGATGCATGTCGAAATAGATAAATTTTATTTAATTAAGTGAAATTACTTCCTAATTTGATCTCCAAAACATTTACGCTGCAAAAACACACGATTTTACCAAATATTTTTGTCTGTTTTCTAGTGTAAATATCTGAAAGCCCTTGAAATAAGACAAAAATAACTTACAAGTAATTCTTCAGCAGGATATAGAAGTTTGTTTTTAGTAAATAATTAATTAAAATGTATTTAAAAATGACTGGTTTCATTGGCAGATTGTTTCTCTTACAAAAAACATTTTAAAAGTCTTATTTCAGATCTACAATAACATAATAAAATACTGAAATAAAACTCTATAAAGTATCATTGTGATGATTAATCTGTAAGCATTGTAACATATTTATTGCACTTGGATTATTATTATTATTATTATTATTACTGGTAGTAATACTATAAAAACATATTTTAAAAAATAATTAGAAATTATTTTTACTATTTTTATTAATACATGTACTAAAATAAAACATTGCGAAAAAGTTTAATTATTTAATCTTATTATTCCTGGTAATATAAGAAAATGTTTTTAAAAATGATAAATTATTTGTACTATTATTATTGATAAATGTACTGAAATAAAAATCAGCAAATAAATTAAATCAACATTATAATTCTGAGTAATATTATAAAAAAACACTTGAAAAAATAATTATAATTTATTTGCACTATTTCTATTAATAAATATACTAAAATAAAATATAGCAAATAAATGAAATAATTATCATTAAAATAAGAAAACATGCAGCTAATGTCTGAGTAAAAATCTAATAGAGAAAATAGTTCTGTTTGTTTCTCACCAAGTATTCATCTTTAGGGTCAAAGGTCACACTGAGGACGGGCGCTTCGTGACCCCGCAGTGTTTTCTGCTGGCTGCTGTCTGACACCTCCACCACCTTCACCATGAAGTCACTGAGAAAAAAAAACAGGAGAATAATAAAAACTTCATGACGTCACAGTGAGACGAAACAGGAAAAATAATCCGGACTTCCTCCTCTGGCGGCGGCGAAGCCAGAATTTAAGGAATCGATAACACAACAGGCCTCATTAGCCAGAAAACAGCAACATTGATGCAGCTCCATGTCCTGAGCTTCTATTGTTGAGATCAAGCTGCTCAAAACGAATCAATTCATGCAGGAAACGCACATCCTGCTCCAATCACAGCCAATCAACCCGAAGAGGCGCGCTCTGTCTGCCAGGTGGGTTTCAGCTGCAGCAGAAACGTGAAATCAAATCACAGCAGAGCAGACAGACGGATTCACAAAGTGAAACCGACATGTGGAAAAACCTCTGGAGCATGAATATAACTCTGATTATGAGCTAAAAAAATATTCTGTGAAGGTTTCTCATGTCCATAAGATTAAATTCTCTTTATAAAAAGGGAAAACTCATTTTTATTTTTGAAATTTGATTAGGGGTGCAAGTTGTCAATGAATTAATTTAAAGATGGCTAATCTTAGCCATCACCATTTCTAACAACAATTTGAAGAATTTGAATGTATAGGAGTTACAATAGCATACAATAAAGGATTTTTGAATTTGAAACGATTAAAAAAAAAAAAAAAAAAAGAGTAATTGATAAGCTGCCATTTTGTTAAAACCTGAGTTTTCTGTTGTCAATATGGCCGATATTTCCATAACATATAGAGGCCATATAATTTAAATTTTACCACTATTTGTGTCAGCTGTACTAAATAGCGACTGAATACATGTGATTTTGTCACATCATTAAATATTAGAGGAACTTCTTATGTAGTTGAATATAAAAATAAAATATGTGAAACACTGACTTAATTCCTCAGAGATAATAATATAAACATATTACCTGCAGTTGTTCCTGTAGGAACAATAAAACTTCGCTAAATTAAGCGCTTGTGCGTGTGAGGACTGAGGCAAACGAAGATGACTGTGGCAAATGATACAAGTTTTACGTGTGTGGGGTCGGTTGGGCCCCATTTCTAAACACAAGAGTTAATTCACCACAGCCCTAAAAAATCATGTCTTTTTCCATTTTTCTGGGTAATTACAGTTTTCTGTCACCTCAGCCTCATCTTCGTAGCGCTTCAGTAACTTTTTAATCGAAAAGTTGGCGCTGTTTTGTCGTGTAGCTCAGCTGAATTAGCGCCATTAAGGTGAAAACTTAATAGCGAGTATTTATGTTTCAAAACAGAACAGCATAAAGTACATTTTTCATCCCATATCGGACTCGGGACCGTTTGTCTTTTTCGGTCCATCAAAGATGGCCGCCGTCTTTGATTTCTGTATCATCAGCTCCCAGGATGACCAGCGGCGCCCTCTGCTGGATGGCGGACAAACTACAACACTGAACGAAAATCTAAAACGGACATTAGTTAATACTTTTGATCTAATAAACGATTGTTTATTAGTAGTTTTGATGGTGTAATGAAACTAAATTTGGACTTCTGTGCCATAGTTCCAGAAAGTAAAAGATTATTATCCCCATAGAGTCAAATAAATTATGAAAATTTGGTCCCCAGTTGATAAATAAATGAAAAAATACTTCTTATCCAATACAACAAAAATAATTGGTATGCAATTTAAGCGAATGGAACTTCTTAAACCAGAACTCATATCAGTTTATTTCTAACACTAACTGGAGAAGTAGCCAGTTGTTTGGAAACAAAACATTCATAATAAAATTAGTCATTATCCCTTGGTCATTTCTGGTCTCAGTCACCTGGATCCGGCGGCGACTCTGGTCCCGCTGCGGTTGAAGGTGACGTGAGTGGCATTGGTGGTGAACCGCGTCAGGATGCCATCTGGATCGCCGTCGGGAAACGTGTGGATCTGCACCGTGTTGCTGGAGCTCGCCGTCACCAACTTGCCTTTCTGTGGGGAAACAAAGGACAAAAGTTTTCCACAATCACATACTCCGATTTATCAGTTTTGACAACAACCTGAAGGCTGCAATCTGATAGAAGAGGCGAACCTTGAGTGCGAGGGAGTAAGCCTTTTCCCCAACGGTGATGAACTTTGGATCGTCATCATCCAGGCTTTCCCAAATCCGAACATCGCCGTCGTTTCCACATGTTACAATATACCTGGAGAAAAGTTTTTAAATAAAAAAAGATCACATATTTTTCTTTATGACATTTTTGAATCTAACAGTTTGTGGATGAATTGCAGTATTAAAATTTGCTCAATTTTTAAACTTTTCCCCCATAAATAACCATTAAGTCTAACTTTTTTTTCTCTTTCCAATTCTTTTAATTTAATTCTGTCCTTAAATGACATTAAAGCTCTAAATTAAATGCATAATTTGTCATATTTTAAGCACACATTTCAATGTGTTTTTTATGGGATAGAAAAATGAAAAACCTTCCCCTTTTACTCTTACTGCCATAAATAAAATTCAAAACAGTTAGCTTTTATATACATGTATTAAAAAACTATGGTAACAGCCGTGCAGAAACACAGTGAAACTTATGTATGTAAAAGGGAAGGGCATGAAAACCTTTCCAAGGACAACAACACATGCAGGAAGTATTTTGGATTTTTTTAAATGTATTTTCTGAAATGTTACCATGCTACAGCCTTTCTGTTTGGTGCTAGAAATGAAGTTCTCTCTTAAAGAAAACAAATTTTGTAATTTAGCTCCCTGATAGCAAGGTTTGTTATTCCTCCCACCTTGAAATAAATTTTAAAAATTCTTAATTATTATTATTATTATTTTGTCATCAGTTCTTTTGGATTCCAAATGCTGGGATCCAAGAACAACCTACATTATCCATTTTAAATTTTCCGTTTGATTTTTTTTTTTTTTTTGCAGATTTGTGGACTGTGAGGGGATTTGACGGCGCACATGTCCAGCAGAAAACGAGTCCAGTATCTAAACTGGTCCAAGTCATAGTATTTGTGGTTTTAATTTGCTCGTATTTACAGAAAATGGGTAAACTTACCTCCCTGTGTCATCGAAGCAGACCTCAGTGTGTCCCTCCGAGTGGCCGTAGCGCATCGGCTTCCTTTCGCAGGGCATTTTAACAAACCAGACTGAACACACAAATAAAAGAAATGACTAAAATATAAACATAAATACGTTACACAACTGTAACAACTCTGTACAACACTATTATGCTAGCTGTCAATGCTATTTCTGAGTTCAGCTAACGTAGCGAAGCTAACGCTGAGTTTAAAATATATTTTTCACGGTTAAAACTTCTTTAAGCTGAACGGTGAGGTCCACAAACGGCAGATATTGAACTCAAAATACTTAAAGCTGTTATCCTGACAGCTTAAACAAGGTTTAAAACAGAAGTTAGCAAAAGCGCTCTCACCTACCTCCAATGGAACTCCCGCGCTGAATTAAAAACAAGGAAGCCTTGCGTCACAACTCCCGCCGGCTACGTAATGACGTAACAGCGTAAGACCCTCCCACCAAAGGGGAGGGTTTTCATTGATATTCTGGATTTTGATTTTCTAATTAGTTTTTTTAAAATAGGTTAATCAGATGTTTTTTGTAATCAGAATTTTGTTAATTTTATTGCTTTCTTTTCAGACTAACTTCCGGCGAAAACTTTTTATTATGTTATTAAACAGAAACTCAAACATTTTTAAAGTTGATTTAAACTCAATGAAACATTGAATTTAACTCCAGAGTTGATAAAAACGACATTTTTCTCAGAAATATATGAAACATTTATCTTTTTTAAATTATATTGACGTTGTTGTTTAATTTTCTATGTTTCTGTTATTAAACACATATTTATGATAGATAAATAAATCTTGATATGGGAATAAGAAATGTAGTTAATTTTCTGAAAATTAATACAGTTATTATATATTTAGAATTTAAGCATACAAAACAGAATATTTATTTATTTAGCTAGTGTGGTTTTAAGGACTGAATTTCAATCTTTCCAGTATTTCCAAACTTAAAGATGGCTCATAAAAATGCAAAAATAAAAATAAAGCACATGATTTTTGTGTTAACATTTCTATTTAAATATTACATTCTGCTAATTACATTTGTACATGAAAAACTTGATGGATTTTTTTTTTTACAAAATAAATCTTAAACCCTGCTTGTTGTCTGACTCCAACACAAAGTTTGATTGATAAATCAAAAATATAAAGAGTAAATTGTCATTTTTTCCACATGGATTACAAATCCATCATGAATCTGGAAATAAATATCAGTTTTGAAATGTGAAAAATTGATTCCGGATCATACAAGGTATCATTAATATTTCATGTAGCGGTTCTGGAAAATCAATACAAAAGGCTCCTCGGTGTCCAAGACCATGCTGGCCAAAAAAGAAAGACTTCTTCATTTCAGGATCATTTATTTATCTCATTACAACAAAGTACAACCTAAAACAGTAACGTTTTACGAGCTTTACTGTTTTCCCTTAAATATTTATTAGTTTCTGTAAACAATTAAGCGATTTCTACTTTCCTAATGCGTGTACATAATCTTAAAAAGATGAAAGAGTGACATCTAGTGGCATAAATATCTCTTTCAGGCATTATGCTGCCGTTTGGAAATTAATCTGGACCACCAAGTTTTTGAAAACCACACCGGGACTCCCCCTTGTCGATATTTTGTTACATTGTTTGGTCACGACAAAAAAAAAAAAAAAAAAAAAAAAAAAAAAAAAAAAAGAGATCTAAGATGGTGGAACGTAACACCGAACAGTTCCTAAATGAAGCTGAATATTGATATGTTGAGTGTTTCAGACAAGATTTGTTCGTAAGTATTGGTTAATGGTGAAAATAATAATTCTCTTTGTTTTGTGTTAAGGTGGTGTAAATAATTTACACATTTAAGTCATTTATGAAAATGTTTTTTTTATTATTATTATTTGATCTCACAATAAAGATGGCTAATTTAGTTCGTTAGCTAAAAGCATAAGAGCCATTAGCAGGATTATTGTTTCATGCATCCTAACTCTATTTCATATAGAAACTTTTTATTGGGTAAACTTTTTTATTGAATAAATTAAGAAATTTTAAAGGTATTAATTGTTTTGACTTTTGTGTAAAAAGACAGTATAAACAGCTTAAAGTCTGCCCTTAATACAGAGGAACATCCGACAAATCAATAGAGAATAAATAGTAGTTTTAGTGTTTTGATTTAATGGATTGAGGTTCTGCAAATATTTAGATAAACATCACACTAATTACCACT
The DNA here is from genome assembly GCF_001443285.1 of Poecilia latipinna. Classification (NCBI taxonomy): domain Eukaryota; kingdom Metazoa; phylum Chordata; class Actinopteri; order Cyprinodontiformes; family Poeciliidae; genus Poecilia; species Poecilia latipinna. Next base: position 7,620 of record NW_015114573.1, read on the forward strand.
TCGTTATGTTTTTCCTAAAACACCTGTAAAAATTCAGAAGCACAGATACCTCAAAGTACACTAACAAAGTACTTTTATTTATTTTTTACCTTACAACTTTGGCAAAATATGATCACTTCTATGAGCTTTAGTAGTTTTATAAGAGGAAAAAAAATCAATGCTAATTTTTAGAAAATTGGTTAATTTTCTACCACTGACCATCTGAAGAGTGATTATAAGTTGAGTTAATTACTAATTGGTGCATCAGGTAAACTATCCAATCTTTATCCATAAATGGTGGAAATAGAGCACTCTTTTAAATAAAAAGGGACAAATAAAATCCCTTGAGGTCATTTTTCTACTTGACTCATGCATTCACAAAAAAACTGAATCCCATCAAAAAGCAAATCTTTCATGCCCTTATCTTTCAATTTGCTCTGCCATTTAGAGCCGTCCTTTGCAAAGGAGGGTGGAAAATGTGTTTCTTTGTTGTATTTTTGCAGCTAGGTGCTTCAAAGTAACATTTTCCATATCATTAGCTTGTCTAAAGATGACAGCAGAAACAAAAACAAAGCATGATTCAAGCTACTGAACCTAAAACGCTCCATAGATGAGAGAATCCTGAGAAACAATAACAGCACAGAGACGGTGGAAAGGATTTTTATTGGTTTGTTTATCAGTGAGGTGAATATGCTCAAAAATAAAACCGTTAATACTGTAAAAATACAACTGTGTGTAAACCAAAGCTGGTAAACATGTTACATGAGATTTAAGTTCTGGCGCCATCTTGTGGCCGAAAGGCAGAATTACATTTGATTTTATTCCTAAATTCTTCCCAAAAGAATCAGATGATCTACAAATGAACACCTTGTATTATTTTTGTTTAACAGTTAAATGCTAAAATAATGTTTTTGCACTATTTTTATGACAATCTGCTCAAGTAAAAATGGAGGAATGACGCCATTTTCTGTGGGCGATGGGAGGAAATCTGTTTGAGATGCAAACAGTTTTAGACTGACTGGGATCATGAATATTGGGCATCAAGATAATAAAAGCCTGCCATAGTCTAGAAAACAAACTATCCATGTGAAACAACCGCAACTTGTCCCTTACCTGGAGATATAACTGTCCAAATGATCAAAAATGCCCAACAATTACCTGTTGCGACAAGGGAAGTTTGAGCAGAAAGGAGTGATGAAAGGTGCAGTAGAATAAGGCATAAGGTGTGATTTTGGGGGAAATGTTACAACATTTAGGGTCGGGTACATTGTTATACTAAAGTATTCATTACCCCTGAACTTTTTAACACAGACACAAAGTAGAGAACAAGTGGAAAAAAGGATGCATGGTTTTCAAGATTGAAAATCTGAACCTTTTTGCTTTTAATTAGTTTCAAATCTTCCAAGTGTTTTCTTGAATGCAAAATATTTGGTACACAAAGTATTTTTCTTGTAGTAGCCCTTTTTTCCTCTTTATTTTAATGTGATATTAAGAAGGAGAAGCTAATGCTAGCGCTAATGTCAGTTCAAATTATATCAACCCTTAAAAGACTGCAACCGTCGGGTACTAATTTAATTTATGGATAATATTTTACATGTTATATAATGGCCATATTGTTTTTATACTTATATCTTGTTCTCTACTGTCCGTGTTTTGTTTTGTACTCATTTTAAATAATTATCCAGAGGGGAAAAAAGGGAAAGCACGTGAGACGAGAGAAACGGAGACAGTCTCCTCCCACTTCACAATAAGAGCATGAATAGAACTACATGAAAAAATCCCAACAGTCGATAAACAAAAACTTTAAAACAGTTGCTTAAATTTATTCAGCTGAAAGTTTACCAAACAAACAGGTAAATTGGGGTTTTGGAATTGATCCATAAAAAATAATTTGGGAGAAAGTAAGTGCGCTAAATGTTTTCAAAGTTCCCAAACTTAGCGAGTTTGACGAAAAATTAGCTCTGCTATTGTGACCACCATTGATGTTTAATATAAATTAGTGGTGGCCACCATGTTGAATACAAATAAACACTAGGGTTTTTAAAAGATATTTTTTGGTAGAAAAAAAAAGTTGAAAACCATGTAGCTTATTCTTTACACTTTATGATTAAACACTATTTTACATAAAATACATTATTATGAAGTCTGTAAAACAGTTAAGTTATGAATGCTTTTGCAATGTGCTTCAGTTTATTAAAGTGGCTATTTTGGTGCTTATACTTACAAAATCAATAATTTATTAGGTCAGCTGTACAGTAGCTTTTTCGTTAAATTATTATAGAGCCAATTTTGGTTTGAAATGGTAATAAAATTGTACCACAGAAAGGACTTAAATTGGGGATGCAAGTTATCGAATAATTAGTTAATCTGAAGTTGATTGACTAATCAATTGATAAGCGGCCATTTTTGTAAAAGTCTTAGTTTTCTCTTGTATAACAATGGCAGACCATCTTTGCATTATATAAAAGGCAACATTTTCATATGCTGATTTAAAGAAAACAAAACAAACATCTTTTTACTGTAACATTTTTTCGTCACCTGTATTAAATATAAATGAATAAACAGAATATTGTGGTTCTCTCACATTATTAAACTTAAACATATTTATAAAATATTACCAAACATGAACCTCTTCAGTTGCTGAAAACTTAAAGAGGTTGCCAAGTGTTTACATTTCTAAACAGAACAGCATAAAGTGCATTTTTCATCCCACACCGGACTCTGGACTGTTCTGATTTGCCTGCCTTCTTTGTTTCTGTATCAACGGCTCCTTAACTATGACCAGTGGCGCCCTCTGCTGGATGGCGGCCAAACTACAACACTGAAATAAGATCTAAACGGATTAATTAATTGATTAGAACTAGTTTGAATCTAATAAATCAACAATTAATCATAAGTAGATTAGTTGTTAGCATCCTAACTTGTAGCTTCCTCCTCGTCAGTGCAGATCCTGCGTGTTAGCTGCTGTGGGCATCGACGCGGCACAGGCCCCGTCACACTTAATGTGGTACTGTCTGAGGTATTCCCTGAGCTGAGGCGGCAGCGGCAGCCCCTCCACGCCCTGGTAGGTGGTGCAGCTGCAGATCACCGCCCTGCACAGGTGCTGCAGAGGGAAAGGGAAGGTCCTGGGCAGTGGCCTGGAGAGCAGCGGCTCAAAGAAGAGGCAGGTGGCCGGGTCGCTGTAGTGCCTCAGCAGGCCCGTCACACTGGCATCCCGGTACATGCACGGGTCGCGCACGTCGAAGCTGAATCGCTTGCCGTTCTGCTCGATGCGCGCATGCAGGGAGCGGCTGTAGCGGCGGAAGCTGACGGAAAACAGGAACTCGTCCTGGGCGGAGTCCCGCAGGAGAAACGTCCCTTCCGGCTGGCCCTCCAGAAGCTCCTCAGCCTCGAAGCGGTTCAGCACGCCCCAGTAGCACGGGTTGTTGTTGATCTGGAGCAGATCGGGGACCAGGATGTAGTCAGTGTTGCCACAGGCGCCATCCGGTCTGCCGTGAAGGCAGGATGGGTCCCAGTCTTCCAGCGGCGCGGGCGAGCAGCAGATGTCCTCCCAGGAAAGCGGCGTCTGCGGCGGCGAAGTGGAAGACGACACGCGGGGCTTCAGCGGCGTCTCCATGTCCTTCAGCGAACCAGGATGAGCCACCTGGTTTTTAATAAGGTGCCAACATTTGGCCAGTTCTGACTTGGGAGAGAACGGACATTTGTCCTGCATGAGTTCTGAGACGTGGATCTTCCTTTTGGACCAGAACAGTACAGAGAAAGGGCGAGACGAGCCGGGCGGGTGGTGGTAATGGTGGTGGTGGTGATGGCGTAGAGGGAGACACTGACCCACGGCATCCTGAAACTTCTGCCTCAGAGACCGCCGGTGGAGCGCCTTCCGGCACACGGCGTCCACGTCTCCAGCCATCAGTGAGTCACCCAGAGCGCTGCAGCTGCACTTCCGCTCTCTGCGCCGCCGGGAACAGGAAGTGGACCGCATGCCGAGCTCTTCGGAACCGTCCGCCTCCGACCCGCCGGGACTGGATCCATTGCGGGAGCTCCGGGAACGCTTCTTCCCCCGCCAGATGTAGCTGTCGGCGCTCCAGCTGCGGAGGCCAGATTTGGGTCGAGTGTCCGCTCCCCGAGGCTTCTTCTCCGACATGGCCGCTGTCTGTTCTCTTCCTGTAAAACATCAGGAAGAGATGTCATATTTATTTTATATATATGTTAAAAGAAATAATAAAGCTGATAAATGTGGCCTTTGTTTTATGAAAGGCCACACTTATCAGGTTTTACAAAACAAATGTCACTAAGTTTGACTTTGCTTTCAGTTGATCTTAAAACATTTTTGCACATTTTTGTATTTAAATTTGCGTCTCAACTACTTCCAAAAACAGCACCGGTCCTTGCAAAAGCCGACTTAGCCTTTTTTTGGGGGGGGCAGTAAATTTATGTTTTTCAAAAACCTCAACAATTGGGCACTGCTGTTACCTAGTAACGCCAGGGAAGCCCAGCCCTGTTACCTAGCAACCCAAGTGGAGCTCCAGCCTGTTTGATCAGCTGGTTTTGCTGCTGTTCAATGGCTCCTAGAAAAGACAAGTGTTTTGTTGACTTGCCATCTAGAAACCTTTGGCTGCATTCTTGTTGATTGTGCAGGAGGCTCCACTTCTGCTTTTCAATGATGCACAGTTGTATAATTGTGCATTTGTTTGCAGTATAGCCATATCCTAAGTTGTTCAAAGAAGCATAGGTCACCTTTTAGTATTCAATGTATCCCACAGGCCAGCCATCATTAAAATAGGAGAGACAGGAAAACTTGCCCTTTAGTTCAAATTAATGTCAACGCTTCAAAAATCAGAACAAACTGCTACAAAAACTGCAACTTTTTAAAGATCCTAGCAGTTGATCATCCAAATTTCAACACATTTATGGCTAGGTTTCAACACTTAACCACACTACCAGTGGATTAGCAGAAGTGTACTACTGTATAGAAAAATCTTATGAAGCTTGCTCTTGTTTTAAGCTCATATTCGCTTATTTCATATAGAAAATCACAAAAGAATCAGAGCAGAAGCTGGACTCACTACCTCAGTTAAAGTTTATGATTCAACAATTAGACTGGACAATTGGCTTCCAATGGAATTTGGAAAACCAGACCTGAACCAAAAGTAACAAATTATTTCTCAAAAAAAGTATCTTATTAATCCCCAAGAGTTTTCTGAAAATATTCTAGTCTAACTTTTTTGAACGTTTGTGTACGTTTATCTCAGCATTTTAGAAAAGAATGCCCTACCAACAACCAGATATGATGCAGTATCAGGTTTGAGGTTTCCAGACCTGAATAAGACCATGAACTTTGTAATCTCTTGGATGCCTAATTTTTACTTTCGAGTAAAACTATGCTTTAGTAGTTTTACTTTTACTTGAGTATAATTTTGGGGTACTTTACTCACCTCAACTTAATATTTGGTTATTCACAGTCTTAATAAAATTTCCAAGCTGTAGAAAGATAAAAGTTGTTTAAACCTGTTTGTAAATGATTATTATAAGCAAAGGGAGGTTTAAATAAAAAAAGATGGTTTTCTTACCTCCTAAAAAGTATCAGCAGCAGAAGTAAACGTCCATGTTAGCCTGAGCCTTTCTGTCCTCTAACAGACGGCCGCCTGCTCTGCTTCCTATATTATAATAATGCCGAGTCCCCGGAGGGAGCAGCAGTTTCCTCTCCAGCAGTCTGAATGAATGGGCAGAGCGGGGCGGGGTGGGAGGACTGGTGTCAGGTTAATGGGAGCAGAGCATCCACCACTCAGTCCCACTTCCACTTTTACACACAAAAAACTGGAATTAAGATAAAAGAGAAGCAGAGCGGCCAGAAAGTGCTTCAAAGTGAATTATTTCTCCTTGTTTGAGTTGTTTCAACTTCATTAGAGCTTGAAACATCAAAGTGCATTTCTTGAGGAGCTTTAAATCTGTTTAAGCATGACTGTGGAGCAAAAACAGATTGATCCTGAAGATTAACCGCGGCTTCTTCGCTCGAATTAATGATTGAGCTCAGCACAGGAAACGACAAAGCTTCGATTATTGACCCAACGACCTTCCAGTCTTTCCTGGTTTAAACTTCCAGAAAGTGCAGCTGAACGAAGTCATCAGTCAACATGAGGTCATGCAGGCACTCCTTTGAGCTCTGAGGATTTTGTAGGATGTATAATTTATGATTCATATCAGACAAATATTATTACTCCCAGTGGTTTTTGGGGTGTTCTTGGATCTGCTTCAATGAACTCCTCCTGCTGGAGTCATCAATAAACTCCTATCATCAAACACGATATAGTGACACTCAGCTTCCTCTTAGCTGAATATTTAATGCTGTTCACATTAATACTCCGACCGACAGAATGATGGATGCCACTCGCTCTGGAAAAGAAGCAAATCAATTTATTCGACTGCAAACTCTTGGGATGCGCGTTGCAAAAAGTGAACTCCAAAATGTCGTGCTTAAAAGGATCATGTTAACTCCACCATTGGTTAATAAGGGAAAGACAAAAGGATGAGGATTAAACAGCAAAGTTTTTGGAAAAGTCCCGTAGTGCAAAAGTGGACTTCATTTAAAAAATATGTACACAAAGACAAAAGAACAAACATCAGAAGACATTTTACATTGTTTTACCAAACGAAATCAGATTTTTGTGTTGAAATAGTTTCTAAAGATAGCCAAGTTGAGCAAAAAAAAGAAAAATGCAGACAAACCTGTTCCCTTCCTTGCCTGTGGGGGCGCTGCACTAAGGAACATTGAAGGAAACGACACAAAAATCTCAGAAAAATACACTGAGTTTCTTCATGAAATGTAAAGAAATATGGAGCAGCATCAGATTTTAGCACCTGTAGGATTTCTGTTTTAACTTTGACAAAAGATGACAAACCATTTCTCCCACTAGCGCTACGCTAATGCGTTTGTTTTGGTTGTATTTACTCAGAATGCTCTGCGCTACAGTCCACTTCCTGCTTTTGGAGCAGTCCCGGTGTCCGCTTGGCGATCACGTGTGCATTCAAACCGAACCAGATTTCATTTCAACTGAACTGAGACCGAGGTTTGGAGGCGGACCAGAGCTAGCTTTTTTGTTCCACATCAATGTTTGATTACACATTCACACCTCCCCAAACGAAGCAGGCTTTGTACAGAGAAATGTTGTTTCCTTCAGTGATTATTTGTACACTGGGGAGGAGGGGAACAGTTTTTTTAAAGCGTTTGTTTCGTTTGAGAACCGCAAAAGCTGAAATGTAAAAAATTTTGCAATCTCCCAGACTATCAGATCACTGAATCAGGTGGTAACCTTTGACCTGTGTGATAGCCAAGAAAGTGGCAGTGATTTTCTCTCCTCTTGTTTGTTCTGCCTTGCATAAAGTGTGTCAAGAGGGTGTGGCGCAGCGTTTTGTTCAGGAAGTGCCTCCAACATTGGATTAAATTGTGATGGCCCCATTAACCTGCTGCAGACCATATCAGTTCAAAACACGCAGGCATTGATCCCTGAACAGTCTGCAGGAGCACCAATGAATAATTCATTCAGCTATGAATGAAAAGAGATGCTACTCTGCATGCACCTTTACATATAAAATAAAAACCAATCTGTCTTTGTGTCGCTACCCAACTAATTTAGTTAATTAGTTGCTTACAGGACAAAGAAGTATTCAGAGAGAACCACAAGCTCTGGCGACTGACAACTTGACAGTCAAGTTTATTTTTATGATGTAGCAGAGAAAAAAACTTTTCTTGACATCATAATTTTGAAACTATATAGGGTTTAATTATTATCTTCAATTATTTTGCCTCAGGCCCCACAATTGTCAAAATTTTTTAAATGTCTAAAAATTACAAAAACAAATTTCTTGTAGCAATTTTCAGTATTATCTGCTTAATAATAAAGTTAATAAACAATACCCTAGCAAAGCACATAAAATAGTCGGGCTGGATGAAGTGGAACCGCAAACTGCTGCTGCACAAGTTACTCAACAGGTTGTTGCTAGGTAACCAAGGAGTGAGTGAGTTGCTAGGTAACCGTAGAGTGAGTGAGTTTTCTTTTTTTAAAATTTGATTTCAGACAAATAACAGTACGTAGACTGAGTTAACTGATTCCACTAGCAGTTTGTTGAAAAGTTGTTTAAGACTTTATTTATGACTTTGTATTGATGTAAAGCACTTTGAACTGTCTTGTAGTTTCACACTGGATTTTCTTTTTCTTGTGAATAAATTTACCCAAATTTGGAAAATCAATTTTCTTTTCAAAATAAATTATGCTGTTGCAATAAGAACATAATTAATTTTAGGAGTTTTTATTTTCACATCATTTTGTGTTTCTGTCTGCGCTCTAAAATGCATTCGACCTTGAAGTATCATAACATGTGCGTTTGCATGCATACTGTCAAAGCAGAGCATCATGTGAATGATAGAGACAGTAAATTGAATCAGCAGTGAGTCTGTGTGGCTCCACTGATCTCCGCTGTTTCCATTGATCTCTATCAGAAGACTCAACTGAACAGCAGTAACTGCATCGCTCCTTTATCATCGCTAACATGGTGGATTTGCAGCTGCTGTCGCCCCCAAACACAATTAAACTGCAAAAGATGATCACCTAACCTCATCCAAACAAATCCAAACTGGTTCATGTGAGTGAGCAGGATCTCTCATTGTTCCCTAATTTTGCTTAAAGTTTTAATTCCCTCTATTTGCTGAAGATAATTTATTAAATATACGCTTTCCCCACAGTAAAATTAAAGTACTTTTCAACATTTTCAAGGCAAGTTTTCAAACTCTTCCAGCATTACATTTTGGAGATAAAATAAAACAAATAGTGAAAAAAAAATAAAAAAAAATTCACTTATAACATTTATTACCGTTACCAATAGTCGTAATAGTATTCTACAGCAAGGACAAAGTAAAATAAAACAAAATTTCATCTTTTGAAATGTCTGTCTCATATATCTAACACACCTGACTGGATTGAATAAAACACACTAATTTAACAACAACAAAAATCCCCCAATTTCAATAACTTTGTTTAAAGTATTTCAGTGACACACATCAATAAGTCAGTTGAGAAATTAGAAATAATAAATATTCATTACATCCAAACAAATCTTGAAAAAGATTATATTGAAAAAGTTCTGGTTTTATTGGCAAATTATTTAACTTATAACATGGGAAAATGTATTTTTATAAGTGAAATAGTCTGCTAGGGGAATTTGTACTTTTTCCATCAATATTAATAAACTGCTTACTTAAAACAAGCTCCTATATCTTGCCAAAAAGTTACTTGTAAGTTTCTTTTTCTTATTTCAAGTGTACTAAGATATTTGTTCTAGAATTTAAACCAAATGTAAGATTTCTGTTCTTGCTGTGCACTGCTCTGTTACCTAGCAACCCAAGCAGAGTTCTGCCCATTACCTAGCAACCAAAGCCAAGCTCAGGTTAGGTCAGCTGGTTTTACCACGTTATGGACTAGAAACTACTAGACCAAAGATATTGGTAAGACTTTGTATTTTTGCAGTGTAGCTCACCATGTTCACAGTTGAGCCCATTCTTCATGATTTCAGTGTCTGAGTTACTTCACTGAGGAAAATTGTTGACATCCATCGCTCTAAAACAGCAAAATAAATACAGCATTTATGTCTATGATGAGTAGACTTAAACTTCTGACCAGAGCCATAACCATTTCCTTTTTCAGGATGTAAATGCAGAGGCTGATAATCTTCTAAACGGGTTTCCTATGTAAACACAGGAAATGGGTAAAAAGCCTTACGGGCCAGTTTTGCAAACCACAACTGGATAAAACCTGATATCTTATGCTGCCTTATCTCTGTCCTCCATTACTTCTTTACAGCTGCAGTTAGATGATCACTGTTTCACTTATAAAAAGATATTTTCCCATTTGCTATAAGTAAAATAATCATTAATATTAAGGAACTATTTACCTAAAACAAGGTCCTATATCTCACTGAAAAGTTACTTGTCAGTTAGTGTTGACTTATTTCAAGTGTACTAAGCTATTTGAACTAGAAACTAGACTAAAAATACTTTTTGTTCTCTGGCGTAATTTACAAATAAAGTAACAAAACCAAAATCTAAAAAAAATATGCTCATTAAGTTTTCTGGTATTTATCAAATAGAAATTAGTTTTGTAATTATAACTTATCTAAAATTAGAAAATGTACTGTGATTTAACTTCAGACAGTAAGAAATAAAAGTCTCTTCGTTAGGTGTACACGGTTAAATCAGTAAATATTACCACGTTTTTTCTTGTCTAGTTTATTTTGCAAATATAATTATATGTTGCTTATCAGCAAGATATAGGAGCTTGTTTTAAGTCAATAATTCTATAATATTGATGAAAAAGTTCTAGTTTCAGTGGCAGATTATTTAACTTATAACATGGGAAAAATGTCTTGTTATAAGTGAAATAATCTACTAATGGAATTAGTACTTTTCCCAATCAATATAAAAAAATTATTGATTTAAAACAAACTCCTATATTTTGCAGAAGTTATATGTAAGTTAGTTTTGACTTATTTGAAATGTACTAAAATATTTTCTCTAAATTTTGGCTGTGAGTTTCAATGAAGTGAGAGTTCCTGCAGCACTGTTGTCATATTTCTATTTCTGCTAGATATGTTTGTCTGTTAGATATGTTTGTGTATCAATGCTTTGAAGCCATTAGGATGCAGACTGGCCTGGATATTCATCTGCTGCCGACATGCGAGCTGCCATATCGACTTTCCTCTGGGGAGATTTATTTATGCCTGCAGCCGCCCGGCTTCCCGCAACTAAGGCACATTGGCCGAGGTTTCTGTGCTGCTCCTTATTAGAGAGAGCGTAACCCAAGCCCCGCGGCTCAGAGCACACTGGGTTTCAGTGTACCCAATATACCTAAGCAAGTACACTGGATATGCATGCATTTCCCTTGAGATGCACTTAAATGGGAAAATGCCCCCCCAAAAAAAAGTATTTTACATTAACCTGGGTAAGTTAGGCAGATGAAAAAGGGATTGAATTTCTGCTAAAAATCTCAAATTTTGAGATTAATATCAGAAATTTTCTTGAAACAGGGAAATCTTTGAGTTTCAAGAGTCAAAAATTTTCAAGAAAAAAAATCTAAGTTTGAGATCTCAGAAATATTTTAGAAAAAAATGTAGAAATCTGAGTTTCAAAAGTGAAGAAATTATGAGGAATTTTTTATTTTTAGATTAATCTCAGAATGTTTTTTACGAATAACTTGGAAATCAGTTTAAAAAGTCAAACATTTTCTAGAGGAAAAAGTAAATTTTTAGATTAATCTCAGAAATTTCTGATATTTTTGTGGAAATCTACTCTTTTTTTCTTCCAAGTTTCATTACATGCATGTAAATGTAAGTATAACGGATAAAATAACTAAAATTAAATAAAAAATATTAATGTCAAACTTACAAAAAAAATCGTATATGAGATCAAATTCAAATCCAATCAATTTTTATTTGAATAACCCATTTCAGCAGCAAAGTGCCTTACACATTAAACACAAAAATACAGAATAAACAATCAAAAACATTAAATTTCCCGCCGAGTCGAAGTTCTGCCCTTCAAATCGGCAGAAAAAAAATCTCTGCACCCCTTTTAAAACAAATGAGATCATTGCATAAAGTGTACTCATAAATTGAAATCACATCAATAAAATGGATTATTTTTAAATCTTAAAATGTATCAAAGTATTTCATGGGCTATTACCATTGGTTTAATTTAGTCAAGCAGATCCATTTAAAACACACTAAAAGCCAAGAGTGGAAACTAATCAAGTTAAATCTCAATAACTAATTTAGCAAGAAAGTAAATACATTTTTTTTTCAAATATGCAGCTTAATAACATCAAAAATAAAATACTTACTTTTTAAATTAAAATACACTATATTTTTTCTTCATTATGAGTGAAGCATGTGAACTTCGCTAATGGAGCTAATCGACCCAAAGTTGACTTGCTCTGCAGATTAGCCAATCAAAAGTCAGGATTTTTCTATAATGCCAATTTAAATTATTTGATGGTGTTCTGTAACAAAAACGCTTTATTTAATAGTTAAGGAATTTTTTTTGTCCCATAAATAGTCATATTTATCTAATTGTATTGATTTATTTCTTTTATAAATAGATGAATTTATAGTGTAAATAAATGTATTGGTATGTATGGTGGATGCAGCAGGATGTGAGTCAGCTGAAGGTGTAAAGCCTCCAACATGGCAGCAGAGTTTCTGAATCAATACTAAGAGCAACATGAGGAGGATGGGATGGAGATGAAAATATAATTTCTCCTTATTGCTGCTTAGAGTCAATAAATCCAAACCACACAGGAAAAGAAGAGTTATGACTCATTAACGTCACACTCTGTGAACTCAATGAAAACAGATTTAAATAACGTATTTGGGTTTTTCAGCAAATAACCTTTTTTGAATCTATATGTTCCAGTTAAGCTCTGCAACAGACTGGAGACCTGTCCAGGGTGAAACCCGCCTCTCGCCCGAAACATTCACTGGAGAGACACCAGCACCCCTTCCAACCCATGGGACAAGGAAGGATGGATGGATGGATGGATGGATGGATGGATGGATGGATGGATGGATGGATGGATGCTCCAGTTAACAATTAATTGATTACTAAATTAGATGATTATTTAAATTATTAATTAATCTAAAAAAAGTATCCAAGCAGCAGCAGTAGAGACTAAATTAAACTTTTATGCACTTTTGAAGACTCCAAATAAACAATAAAATGTATCTGACAGATAAAAAAGTGGATTTTACATGACATGTTTTTTGTTATTTTGCCATTTCTCATTTTTTTATGAATGAATACTAAATTTTGCATAGAATTCCAGAGACATGCCAGTAATAAATAGAATAAAAAACAATGTTAATTTTACTCAAACACATACCTATAAAAAGTAAAATTGGAAAACTGATAATTTTAAATGGTCTCTTAATTTTAACCTGAGCTGTACTTTTACTCAAGTAAAAGTAAAAAGTAGCTGACCAAGAAATTACTGACATAACAGTAAAACAGTATTTGGTAAAAAGTCTACTCAAGTACTGAGTAACTGATCAAATTATCATTTAATATTTAAAAATGACGTCATCAGATGATCCAACATATAAAGTTAAGTGAAGATGTAGGTATTTTAAGGACCACAATTACAATAATTCATACAAGTAATTTTTTTTTTCCAAATCAGTTTCTTTCAATAAAAAACTTATCAAACATTAACAAAAACTCCAGGTGAGTGTCTGTCTGGTGATTTTTTGTTAAAACATGTTTGTTTTGCATTCTAAGTAGAGATATTTCATAATAAAATTATTCAGTAAAATAATTTTAGAAAAAAAACTAAAGGTAATTGTGCTTTTCAAAAAATGTTTCTCAAGTAAGTGTAACTAGTTTCTACCAATTCTGCTTGTCCTCTGTCTTCCTAAATTCATAAGTTGTTTTGAATATACAATGAATAAAACTGAAAGTATTTTAACATGAATGTTACAGAGTTTCCCCTCCACGGACATTTTTAGAAAGTGATCGACTAAAGAGGTCGGCTCACTTCCTCCCGACCTCTAATGCTCAGAGAGGAGGGAGCTGCAGTGAGGGGATCGTTTGGAAAAGCTTATATGTCTCTTCCAAGTCATGCTAACTGTTGCAAACCCCGCTGTTTGCAATCAATATAAGAGAAGAGCGCTTCCAGTAACTCAGAGATGCATGCAGCTTGTCTTACAGGGGTGGATGTGCGACACAAACGTCCAGAGCCATGAAGCAAAGCCTGGATTTTCACCTGGGCTTTAAACAAACAGCTGAGTGAGGAAAACTTATGTTTAACCAGTGGATTCCAGAAAAATGGACTTGGACAAAATGTTTTCATTTAATCTCAGCACAGCTGTGGCCCATAAAACAGATACTATCTACCTGTGTTCATTACTTATAGTGAACCTTTAATTTACTATTTTGCTGATTAATAATGTAAAATATTCAGATGAGGAAACATAAAGTAATAAATAATAATGAACCTTTAATAAAGAAATTTTAAAGTTAGTCATTTTATCTATTATGTCGCTTTTTTACTGTGGCTCCAAACTTATTCTGCACTCTGTGGGACTGTGGGTTTCCATACTTTGTTCTTAATTTAGGACTTTTTATTTTACTTTTCTAAATCAAAATTGAAGATCACTCACATAAAACATTGATTCCTAATGCAAAATGTAAGTATTAGACATAAAAATGGAAGTGTATGTTATTTTTGTTTAAGCAGCGTAAATGTGCATTACCAAATCTGTGTTTTGATTTTGAACATAAAATAAAAATTTATTATTCAGGGTTTTATTGGCCCATATTTTCAATCCCCATGTAGATGTAAATTAATTTATAAATTAAAATGTTCACATTTTTAAGGTGAAACCAACTGTTAACTCTGAGCCGGTTAGCTGTTGGTTGACAGTTAACCTACAAGGATTGTTAAAGGTATCTGGTGAGCATTTATTATTGGTTGAAAATTTCTTCCTCCTCAGGACACCCTGATTTTTGGTGCATAAAAATAACGCGCATTTTTAGCAGAAAAGATTGTGTCTAGGAGAAGCATTTTACTCTTTTACCAATCTAAATGTGGAAGAAATAGTCTCATTACAATTATATATACAAATATTATTCACGTATTCTGATTTCATCTAGTGGTGTTTGTACCATTAAACTGTTCCTTTTGAATTTTTAACAAAATTCATAAATGTTATCAATCAATCAAATTTTATTTGTATTGCACATTTCAGCAGCAAGGCATTTCGAGGTGCTTTACATAATTAAAAAACAAAATAAAAACAGCATTTGAATAAACAGTAAGAAAGGGAAAAATATTTTGAAAAAAAAAAAAAAAAAGATAAAAACATACATTTGTTATGTATGTTTTACATACATAAATCTAAGCGCCAGTCGTCGCCGGACTCCGCCGTCCGTTTAACACGGGTATTGTATTATCCAGGCCCTGTCGCCTGACAGGACAAGGTCTCCAACCTTGCAGCACCTGGCTCCGTCCACCTATCACGCGACAGGTGGTGTTAGTAGGCATTGGAAAATGCTTCCCATATCAATAAATGAGCATTTTCTTCACTTATTAATATATTTTTTTGTTTTATTGTTTGGCATTTTTCCTCAATAACTTTAGTGTAACCACAGCTAAAACCAGAGGAGGAGCTAAGCTTTTATTAAAGGAACATTTCATGTTTAACGTTGAATCAGAAGATAAATTCCTGTAAAGCTCACACTTTTTGGTGAAAACTTAAAAAATGTGGCACCAATATTTCTACCAATTTCACTTTATCTACAGTAATAAAGTTGCTGGCTTTATGTATTCAATCATCTGGGTGGAATGACTGATGACTGAAATAAAACTTAAAATCTCTGCATATGACAATCCTAAACTTTAGAAATCTTAAAGAGATGTGACTTCAGGAAGTAGCTGCATTTTTCAGTAAGAGATCAAGAGAAAATTAAAGCTATCCAGTGTTTTTTTCTAATTTGGGAGAAACTAAAATAATTTGTTTCCTTATTAGCTAATTAACTGGTTTAGAAATCAGTGAGGCAGGGTACAGGTCACCAATCCCTCACTTTGCTGATTTGTTGTTAGTTTTTTTTTGTTTCATCCCATTAATCTTTTGGCAGAAAAAAAAGTGGTGGTGATTTTTTTCTTCTTTTTGCTAAAATCATTTTAGGTAAAAAAAAAATATTAGGACATTATTTTTGGAATGCCATGATTTTATTTTCAGTATAATAAATATTTATTGCACAAATTATGCAGGAATCAAGACGGAGCTAACAGTTAGCCAATAGTTGTGCAGCATTCATATGACTAACGTTAGCTTGTACAAATATTTTACATGACCTGGTTCGCTGGTTATGTCTCTCATGTTCACTGCCTTAGATATCAGCCTTCTGGGACCCTCCATCAGTCTGTTAGTTTTTCTTTTAGACATTTCCATAATTTTATGCGCGATTTCAACTCGTCCTCTGCCGTTTTCTCTCTCTCTCGCACCGCTACTCCTCGGTACAACACGAAGCTCCGCAGGGAAATAGAAATATTTACTCTAATGTCTGTTGCAACATGCACATGTGATACACCGTTGAAAAGCTTATTTTATGCACTTTCTACTACGTTTGGAATTTTTTGAATGCGGCCAACCGTTCAAAAGTGGACCTTACCAAGTTCCGCCCAGAAACGCCCCCTAAAATCCCACGTGGCTGCATGGTTCACAAACAAAGCCTCGCGGAGCTTAGTTTCTATGTAAACATGGCGTCTTTCATTTCGACTGACTCTCTGCAGAGTATTTCTGAGTCGATTAGTGTAGCATTTCTGCCGGATTTTCAAAAAATATCAGCCACGACAATGGACAGGGGAACAAACAAGTTCATGTCATCTTTTTGGACAACATAAAGATGTTTGAGCCACGGGATGCCTCCAACATTGTGCGCGTCGCAGTGAAATGCTACCGGTCGATGAGGAAAACAGCAGATCCTCACACCCTTAGCATAA